>NC_084623.1:44648876-44658876 GCF_033978795.1 Nerophis ophidion
ATGTAATAAAAACGTCATTGTTTTTCAGCGTCGTCGATTGCCTTCCCTACCGATTTCTCCCTTTTTCGGGTTTTCCTCGAGAGGTCAGTTTAAATTACCGTGGTCGGTCTTTTCTTCTTCCGCTATGTTCTATTAAAACAACACCAGCGCTACGCCGAGTGAGGCTAATTTAATCGTGCTGCGCAGCCGGCGTTTGAGCGTCCTCTTAATAAATGGAATTTGTTTGGTCTGATTTGATCATCGTGGCAAGTGTGGGTTTGCGCAGAAAGAAGAAGTTTAAATGTTTTGTGTCAGAGAGGGCGGAAACTCTATTACAGGTGTCTGGGACCACGGGGACCTCTGATGAAATGCTTCTCGAGTGTTAATGTAATTCTGATTTTGTTTATCCCGGGGACTTGTTATCTCTGGAGGGTTTTCGTGAGGCCCCTGAATGACCAAAAAGCAAAGTCTGGCTCTTAACCGTATAATTACAATGGTAGAAACTTTGAAAGGCACTTCCTGATTTGGTTCACTAATCTTCCATTGCTGTTTTGTAATTTTGGGAACATTGTTGTGGAACCTGCACTGCTCTTTGCAAATTAAATGCATCTTTTTGTCTGGACTTAAACCAATGTTTAGCCATCATCAAATTCTTCAATCTCTATATAAATGATATCTGTAGAGTTAAAAAGGGCTTAATGTTAGTATTATTTGCAGGTGATACAAGGGCATTTTGTTCAGGAGAGAACACACAGAAGATAACACAAATAATTACAGAAGAAATCAATGTTCAAGTAACTTTTTTTTATTGTAAAGAATAATAAATACATTTCAATTCAATTCTTTATTTTAGCTTCTGTTTTTTCCATCCATCCATCCATTTTCTACCGCTTATTCCCTGTTTTTTCGTTGAAGAATATTTGTGAAATATTTCTTCAAACTTATTATGATTTAAATAAAAAAATATATATTTTGGCAAGTCTAGAAAATCTTTAGAATCAAATTTAGATCTTATTTCAAAGTCTTTGGAATTTCTTTTAAAATTGTTGTTCTGGAAAATCTGGAAGAAATAATTTGTCTTTTTTAGAAATACATCTTGGTCCAATTTGTTATATATTCTAACAAAGTGCAGATTGGATTTTAACCTTAGATCTTATTTCAAAGTCTTTGGAATTTCTTTTAAAATTGTTGTTCTGGAAAATCTGGAAGAAATAATTTGTCTTTTTTAGAAATATATCTTGGTCCAATTTGTTATATATTCTAACAAAGTGCAGATTGGATTTAACCTATTTAAAACATGTCATCAAACTTCTAAAATTAATCTTAATCAGGAAAAATTACTAATGATGTTCCATAAATTATTTTTTTAATTCTTTCAAAAAGATTCAAATTAGATAGTTTTTTCTCTTTTTTGGGGGGTTTAAAAGAAATTCCAAAGACTTTGAAATAAGATCTAAATTTGATTCTACAGATTTGCTAGACTTGCCAAAATATTTTTTTTTATTTTAATCATAAGTTTGAAGAAATATTTCACAAATATTCTTCGTCGAAAAAACAGAAGCTAAAATGAAGAATTAAATTCAAATGTATTTATTATTCTTCACAATAAAACATACATTTACTTGAACATCTATTTACATTGTCAGGAAAGAAGAGGAAGGAATTTAAAAGGTAAAAAGATATGTGTTTTAAAAATCCTAAAATCATTTTTAAGGTTGTATTTTTTCTCTAAAATTGTCTTTCTGAAAGTTATAAGAACCAAAGTAAAAAAATTAATGCATTTATTCAAACAAGTGAAGACCAAGTCTTTAAAATATTTTCTTGGATTTTCAAATTCTATTTGTTTTGTCTCTCTTGGAATTAAAAATGCTGAGCAAAGCGAGACCAGCTTGCTAGTAAATAAATACAATTAAAAAAAATAAAAATAAAGGCAGCTCAGTGGTAAGTGCTGCTATTTGAGTTATTTTTAGAACAGGCCAGCGGGCTACTTATCACCACGTTGGAGACCCCTGATATAGAACATGCTATATGTTTACCAAACAATCTGTCACTCCTAATTGCCAAATCCGATAAAATCTTATACGTCTAGTATCTTACGTGAATGAACTAAATAATATTATTTGATATTTTACGGTAATGTGTTAATAATTTCACACATAAGTCGCTCCTGAGTATAAGTCGCACCCCCGGCCAAATTATGAAAAAAACAGCGACTTATCGTCCAAAAAATACGGTAAAATTTGCTTAGTGAGAAGAATTATCTTATCAGACAGAAAATAAGTAAATATCACTGTTATGATCCCATGCCCGGATCATTCCATATTATAGTTGTGTTCCTTTTTGTTTCACATTCTTATTATTTGACTTCCTTGTTTGTTCCGTCACCATAGTTTCTGATTTGTTCCACCTGTCCTTGTTAGCGCACACACCTGTGATAATTATTTTGCTTAGTATTTAAACCTGCCTTCGACCTCGTTTCGGTCTGGATGGTTTGTTTGCTGCACGCAACTTTCACCTTGGTATCTCTTCTTTGTATATTCTAGTGCTAAGTTTCGTCTTAGCTTCTCGTGCACTCGGCACGCGTTTTTTGGACTCTGTTCTCGTTGCTAAGTGTTAGCCTAACTCCCCATGCGTTCGGCATCAGTATCAGTTTTATTTTTGTATTAAATCAACTCTTGCCTGCAACTCCTGCCCGTCTTGGTCCTCGTGCATCCCTGGGGTGACAACCCGCATCCACAATGCGTAACCAACGCGTCAATCACCCTTATTTGATATATTTAATCTTGCTTAAATTTCAGTTTTTTCATTGTAAAAATATACCTTACTGCCGATGAGCGCGTCTTATAGTCTGGTACGCCCTATGGTCCAGAAATTACGGGTACTTGGAGAGCCGAGTGTTTTCTGAGGTAGTACTTGGTGAAAAGAGTTTAAGAACCGCAGAACAAAACACCCGAATGGTCCTCGGATTGATACCGCAGTCAAAAAAAAAAGCTGGCCCTGCGGAACAAGTGACCCGTTTCATCCCCTTGGGGGGAGGGGGCTCTGAGACACAGGGTCAACGCTAGCTGTCACATTGTCAGCCAGCCCAGAGCGGAGGCAGATCAAATACAGGTATGATTTATGTCCGCTGTCGCGGCCTTCTCGCAGTAGGTTGAAGTTGTTGGCAAAAGCAATGGCAGTAGTAATTTGTCTCCTTACACGTGTAGGAGGTGAGGGTCGAAGGTCGGGGAAATGAAAATGACCAGACCTGACTTAATTGTTGTATCTATTGGCGGTTCCAGACAGGATGTCGGTTCCAAAAGTCTATCTGTCTATTTGTCCATCTGTCTGACTTCTGTCCTGGCGCCGTGTTGTGTGTCCCTGGGTCGAGACCCCCTGGCTGCAGGCGGCCATAATGGGCACTGATCTGATCCAGCAGGAGCACGAGGGTTCACTCCGGGGGTCTCTCAAGGCCAGATAGCATCATTATCACAACACACGGCCTCAGGTGAAATCCAGTCAAAGGGCCTCGATTGTTTCCCGCTCTGCATCGCGCAAATATATCGGGATATCGGCGTGTTTTTTTTTCTTCGACATCTGCGAAGGTTAAGCCTGTAAATCGTGTCAAAGTCTTCCCGGGTGTGATTGCATTTCTCACGGATAATTAGGAAGTTCTGTTCTGTCTGCACGTGATGACCCTCGACCCCGGGTGTGACGGCGTTAAGCTGGTGTTGCCAGACACTCGCATATGATGTCCAGGTCACGGTAGCTTTCGAAGCGCGGTTTCCACTGTGGGGACATGTGTTTGGTGGACTTATATTTGTGGCTATATAATTATCACAATTTCAAAAGGGTTAAAACCAATAAAAATCAGTTCCCAGTGGCTTATTTTATTTTTGGAATTTTTTTTCCAAATTTTACCCGTCCCGGAATATCCCTAAAAAAAAGCTTTAAAGTGCCTTATTTTCGCTCTCTCGAAGCCACTGTTCATTTTCCTCTGACGTCATAAAGTGCTGCCAATACAAACAAACAATGGCGGATGGAACCGAAAGATATAGCGACATTAGCTCGGATTCAGACTCGGATTTCAGCGAGTGCGCAACCCCTGGTTCAATCCCCACCTAGTACCAACCTCATCACGTCCGTTGTGTCCTGAGCAAAACACTTCACCCTTGCTCCTGATGGGTGCAAGTTAGCGCCTTGCATGGCAGCTCCCTCCATCAGTGTGTGTGAATGTGTGTGTGAATGGGTAAATGTGGAAGTAGTGTCAAAGCGCTTTGAATACCTTGAAGGTAGAAAAGCGCTATACAAGTACAACCCGTTTTTCATTTATAAAGGAGTGGAAGATTTAACATGTAAAACAAACTGTTGCTTCTCAGTCGCACTATGGTAAGTTCAAGTACCGACAGAATTAGTAGGAGAAAACGGTGTTCACCAAATATTCATCCATCCATTTTCTAACGCTTGTCCCTTTTGGGGTCGCGGGGGGTGCTGGAGGCTATCTCAGCTGCATTTGGGCGGAAGGCGGCGTATACCCTGGACAAGTTGCCACCTCATCACAGGGCCAACACAGACAACATTCACACTCGCATTCACACACTTGGGCCTAATTAGTGTTGCCAATCAACCTATCCCCAATGTATTAAACCACGGGTGTCAAACTCTGGCCCGTGGGCCAAATTTGGCCCGCCATGTAATTTATTTTGGCCCTTGAGACAATATTAAATTAACATTAGAGCTGGCCTGCCGGTATTATACAGCGGTGGTGCATTCACCGCTAATTCTAATTCTTGCCAACCCTCACGATTTTCCCAGGAGAAAATCGTGTGTGTGCGGATTCTACGCACACACAAAAGTGAATGCAATGCTTACTTGGTCAACAGTCATACACGTCACACTGAGGGTGGCCGTACAAACAACTTTAACACTGTTACAAATGTGCACCACATTGTGAACCCACACCAAACAAGAATGACAAACACATTTCGGGAGAACATCTGCACTGTAACACAACGGAACAAATACCCAGAATCCCTTACTCTTCCGGGACACTACAATATTCACCCCCGCTACCAACAAACCTCGATTTTGCATGTCACTATAAAGTTATATAAGCCTTGCTTGTACAATATTCAATGCAAAACTTGTTTGGGTCCCTATTAAAAGGTTAAGTTGTTCAACTTTGGCCCGCGGCTTTGTTCAGTTTAGAATTTTGGCCCACTTTGTATTTGAGTTTGACACCCCTGTATTAAACAGTGGGTTTTCTAACAATTGGGAAAGTTTGTGTCGTGTTTGTCCACAAACAAAAAGCATATTAAAACCCATCCATCCATTTTCTACCGCTTATTCCCTTTTGGGGTGGCGGGGGCGCTGGCGCCTATCTCAGCTACAATCGGGCAAAAGGCGGGGTACACCCTGGACAAGTCGCCACCTCATCGCAGCATACTAAAACCAAATAAATATTTTTCCTCCCAATCTTTTTCCATTTTCAATCCTTTTTAAAAAAAAATTGCTCCAGAGAGCCATTAGGGCAGTGGTGTCGAACTCAAATACAGAGTGGGCCAAAATTTTAAACTGAACAAAGTTGCGGGCCAAGGTTCAACAAATTAACCTTTTAAAAGGGACCCGGACAACTTTTGCATTGAATATTGAACAAGCAAGGCTTACATAACTTTATAGTGACATGCAAAATCCAGTTTCAAATAATTATAATAATAATAAAATATCAACAATTATTGCTCAGTTTGCTACACTGATTTGCTTTAACACTGAATATGGAACAAGCAACGCTTATATAGGACGGCGTGGCGCAGTGGAAGAGTGGCCGTGCGCAACCCGAGGGTCCCTGGTTCAAATCCCACCTAGTACCAACCTCGTCACGTCCATTGTGTCCTGAGCAAGACACTTCACCCTTGCTCCTGATGGGTGCTGGTTGGCGCCTTGCATGGCAGCTCCCTCCATCAGTGTGTGAATGTGTGTGTGAATGGGTAAATGTGGAAGTAGTGTCAAAGCGCTTTGAGTACCTTGAAGGTAGAAAAGCGCTATACAAGTACAACCCATTTATCATTTATATAACTTAATAGTGCAAAATCAACTTTCAAAAAACAAACGAAAAAAAGATTAAAGGCATATTAAATACAATTTTGATAAAAAAAATGTAATGCCTCTTTTCTATTTGCAGCCTTCTGAGGTAAAAATCATCATAAACTTTTTCCACAGGCTAATAAATTTGAAAATAAATGCGGGGGGTTTATATTGTAGCGTCCCGGAAGAGGTATTGCTGCAAGGGGTTCTGGGTATTTGTTCTGTTGAGTTTATGTTGTGTTACGGTGCGGATGTTCTCCCGAAATGTGTTTGTAATTCTTGTTTGGTGTGGGTTCACAGTGTGGCGCATATATGTAACAGTGTTAAGTTGTTTATACGGCCACCCTCAGTGTGACCTGTATGGCTGTTGACCAAGTATGCTTGCATTCACATACCTGTGTGTAGAAACCACATATATTATGTGACTGGGCCGGCACGCTGTTTGAATGGAGTTCAAGCGGAAGTGATGGCAGGTTGTAGAGGGCGCTAAAGGCAGTGCCTTTAAGGCATGCCCCCAATATTGTTGTCCGGGTGGAAATGGGGAGAATGTTTTTCGGGAGGGACAGTGAAATTGGGGAGGGTTGGCAAGTGTGAGTATTAGCGGTGAATGCTGTATAATACCGGCGGGCCAGCTCTAATGTTGATTTGATATTGTTCCAAGGGCCAAATGAAATTACACGGCGGGCCAAATCTGGCCCGCGGGCCAGAGTTTGACACCCATGCACTAGGGCGTCGCTAAAGAGCCGCATGCGGTTCCGACCCTCAAGTTGTCCAAGTTGACATTTTTTATTTTATACTAATTTTTTTTTCCTTGCTCTTTCTTAGCGCTCGTGCCCATTTTGCGTTATAATTCCCACCTATTATTTCTGTCCCGGGCCCTCATTAGTCATGCTGCTGTCAGACGCCAGCTGCACGGACACAAAAGCTCATATACACAAGCACACGTCCCACACACACACACACACACACACACACTACCCCCCCACACATGCACAGGTATGGAAGTCATCAAGGCGAGGCCAGAGGTCAGCCTCATTACCCGACTGCAGCGAAAACTTTGGGGTGTTTTATGCGCTGCTATCAGACGCGTGCGGGGGGGGGGGGTGTATGAGGGAAGTAAGGGGATGTGGGGGAGTTAAAGGGTTATACTAATGGGATGAAAAAGACTCTTTCACTTTTGTCACCACTTGTCTGATCGTAGTACAGTCCCTGCAGGAACTCTGCACATTTTGGCGAGTCCAATTTGTGGCTCGAACGCAGCCGTCGGCTGTCTAATCCCAACATATGTTTGATTCTTGTTTAGACGAAGCAGGAGCTTGAACAGCTTATTTGTTGTCCTTACACACTTACTTCCCGTTACCGTCCAGGGCCATAAGTCTTCTGGGTAATGCAGTGTATAAACATGCGTACTCACTTCCTACTTAACATGTGTTTGTATATTTCTTTTACGTTTATCCACCCAGGGTATGACGATTAAAAACAGGCTTTCATTAGCTATGCTGACCTGGCAAAGAAGCAGCTTTTCCTTTTACATATTAGAGATGTTGAGGTGTGATGATAAGCTCTCATCCTATCTCATTGACATACTTGCCAACCTTTATACCTCCGAATTCGGTAGCTGGGGGGTGGCGTTGAGTTGGGGAGGTAGGTGGTAGCGGGGAGGGTATATTGTAGCGTCCAGGAAGAGTTAGTGCTGCAAGGGTATCTGGGTATTTGTTCTGTGGTGTTTATGTTGTGTTACGGTGCAGAGGTTCTCCTGAAATGTGTTTGTCATTCTTGTTTGGTGTGGGTTCACAGTGTTTGAGTTTATTTTGAACATGCAAGCATACAATGAATTGATTAACGTGGACCCTGACTTAAACAAGTTGAAAAACTTATTCGGGTGTTACCATTTAGTGGTCAATTGTACGGAATATGTACTGAACTGTGCAATCTACTAATACAAGTATCAATCAATCAATCAATCAAACAACATGATACATCACAATTTCCAGTTTCTCTTTTCAACATGTTCGAGAAGGAGTAGGAAGAAGCAGAGCTTATTTAATCCTACCCCTTTTCTTTACATAACAGTTGCTCAAACTTTTGTTCACTTCCTGTTCTCAATGTATTCACAATGTATACTCCATAAGTAATAAGACATCACAATAAAAATAAATAAATAAATAATTGGTGACGTAAGTTTTATTCCATACTATGAGGTAAGTAAGATTATTTTGAGAATGAATGGGTGAATAAAATGTGTGGCGCATATTTGTAACAGTGTTAAAGTTGTTTATACGGCCACCCTCAGTGTGACCTGTATGGCTGTTGACCGAGTATGCATTGCATTCACTTATGTGTGTGTAAAAGCTGCATATATTATGCGACTGAGCCGTTACTCTGATTGTATGGAGGAAAAGCAGACGTGACGACAGGATGTTGAGGACGCTAAAGGCATTGCCTTTAAGTTATGGAAAAAAATCCCAACATGGCACTGCCATATTTATTATTGAAGTCACAAAGTGCATTTTTTTTTTTTAACATGCCTCAACGGCAGCTTGGAGTTTGGGACATGCTCTCCCTGAGACAGCATGAAGAGGTTGAGGTGGGCGGGATTGAAGTGTGTGTGTGTGGGGGTGGGGGGGTATTGTAGCGTCCCGGAAGAGTTAGTGCTGCAAGTGGTTCTGGGTATTTGTTCTGTGGTGTTTATGTTGTGTTACGGTGAAGAGGGTCTCCCGAAATGTGTTTGTCATTCTTGTTTGGTGTAGGTTCACAGTGTGACGCGTCTTTGTAACAGTGTTAAAGTTGTTTATACGGCCACCCTCAGTGTGACCTGTATGGCTGTTGACCAAGTATGCCTTGCATTCACTTGCGTGTGTGAAAAGACGTAGATATTATGTGACTGGGTGAAAAATCGGGAGAATGGTGTCCCCGGGAGATTTTCGGGAGGGGCACTAAAATTCGTGAGTCTCCCTGGTAAATCGGGAGTGTCTGCAAGTATGCTCATTGACCAACAAGAATTAGCGCTATAGCTTGCTCCTCAGCAGTTCACAAATGCTCTTAAACCGTGGGAGTAAATGTGTTGGAATGTTTAAAAGGGATAGATGGTTTGCAAGTGTAAAACCTACACGGAGAATGTCTGCAACGTCTGCACAACAGAGCAGACAGTAAGGAATAAGGAAGACTTTGGTGGTGTTCATTATAGTTGATTATTATGATTATTAGTCATAATTAATTAGAACAGTAGAGTAATTTGACCAAAAAAAGGTTCTAATTATGTGCTTTTATTGCCATCTAGTGTCTACACACTGCAATTTTGGACATGTTGAGTTGCACGTTCTATACTTTTACACAATATGCACATGATCACCTTGTCTGCACATTTCTTTAGTACACAATTTTGATTTCTCTTTTTTTTGTATACACCTTAAATCTTTCTGTAAAGTTTTACAAAATGGGCATATTGTCACCATCTCTGCACTTGGTGTGGTGTTCGGGTCTGTGGTGTTCGGGTCTGTGGGACCCGTTTTCATTTTTTATGAGAAGAAAAATCATACAATTAATTTTTCAAACTGAGACTCGCTGACTTTGGCTCATTTTCTGTGAAAAACATTTATCAAAATACATATTATATGACCACACACCATACACCCACTCAACACATTTCTATTACATATAAGATGTCCAGGAACTTGATGTTCTGTGTAACACACACACACACACACACACACACACACACACACAGCAGGCCTAGACAGGAGGAGGACAGAGTGTAGGTACACAGAGGGTCAAATGTGCGACAAAATGAGAGCAGACAGTGTTGACAAACAATGTTGCAACTTTGTGTGGGAACCGCAGGTGTAGCAACACAAAAACAATACCTGTGGGATGCAGAAACTGGAAGAGAAATTTTCTGTGCAACGTTCATATTGTTGTTACTCAGCCAGCGTTTGTGGGTCTGATGGACCCGTTACAC
>NC_084623.1:44661376-44713876 GCF_033978795.1 Nerophis ophidion
GGGTGGAGGTGTTGGAGACAGTGATGAGGTGTGTGAGATTAATGGGGATTAAAGTGAGGTGCTGAAGACATGCTAGATGAGTTTTTTGGGGGGAATTTGCGCTCCATATTGTTTGTGTACAGACTCCAGTTTCTGACCATTTATTTTTACACCTGTGTTACAGCCTGTATGTGGACATTGAGGATGGATGGAGGTGGTTTTTGGTAATACTCTTTTTTATTTTTATTTTTTTTCCCCCCGTTTTTTTTTTTTTTTTTCAACACTTCCAGCTAAAGAAAACAGTGGCAGAAGCCTAAAAAAGACAAAATAAATTGGACACATTTATCTATTTTTTTTTTTACATTTGCTTAATATCTGTATTTACAGTTTTTCTTTTGGTCCTTATAGTAAACTGAAAACAAAATTCTGGGGGACTGTAGCAATGATGTAGAATTTCCAAAAAGTAATTGTCTAAGTAAATCATCTAAAATCTATGTTAGCTATCTCTCTTTGTTTATAATCTATATTTCTGCTGGATCTACTCTCTATTTTATGCTGCCCTTTTTTTTTTTTTGTGCTGCAGCTGTTACATATACTTTAATATTGTACACGGTAATTTGGATTTGTCATATATTGTACTTATTATATAAAGTTAGAATAATACAATATATCAGTAGTATTTGTGGAGGAGGGTGTGGTCGGCGCGCCTCCTGCAGGAATGGAGTGTGTATGGCCGGCCTCGAAGCCAGCGACATGTGAGTGGATTGCCCAGCCGGGACTGGTTATCTAATCACCTGTCACATTTATTAGCAGCAGCCGGGCCAAGACACGAGTTGTTAGAGTTGGAGCCAGAGAGAGACACAAAAAGGAGCGAAACGATGGACTGAAAAGTCCGAGATATATATTGCTGGAAGGCAAAACATAGTGCGGTATGTCAATATAAGACTTGATTCAACCTGTCTATCGGGCTTAAAAAGATCTTTCCGTGTCAGGAGAACCCACCACAAGAGGGAAACCTCTACAATATTATATACTGTACATATAATATGTAATTATTACATACGTTATATTTTATATTGCTAGTATGGTACAATTTTAGTTTAATTAATACATGCATAATCCTTTCTATCCTTAACCTTTCCATCCGTTGAAACTGAGCTACTTTGTGCAACTATTTCCCTTGAGGATCAATAACGTTTGTCTAAATCTAAAATGTTATCTATATCATAGAACCCTTGTTGCTTTGGAAAGTGCTCGACAACCACTGATATTTTTGTGTCATTTCGACCATCCTACCGAATCGGTGCCTTTTGCATCCCCAGGAAAAAAAATACATAAAAAAATGATAACATTTGCTTCCTTTTTGTTTTGTTTTTTATTCATTCCTCAAGCAAAAATTACAATTAAAAAGATTAATTTGAACAACCCAAATCACTGGAAAAATAATATTTCGGAAAATAGTGATATTAAGTCGGCTCTTACCTGAGACTTCAGTGGATTATGCGACCTCATCCTGCAGTTCAAAAAGGCAGCTGTGATCTTGGCTCCTCCTGGCTTCTCTCAGAGACACTGGCGTTCATCGCAGCCATCCGACTTTCAGGTATGACTTTACAATCTCACTAAAACACAATTAAAACAATAAGCAGATAAAGGATTTTCCAGAAATATCCTAGTAGATGTGTCTAATTACATCTGAAACGCTGCCTGGAGCCGTCTCTTTTTCCTTTTTTTTTTTTTTTTTTTCTAGTACTTCACTCTAAACGTCCTCATCCACGAATCTTTAATCCTCGCTCATATTAATCGGGAAATTGTCGCTTTCTCGGTCCGATTAGCTCTAGCTGCTGCTGGCTATGATTGTAAACAATGTGAGGATGTGAGGAGCCCTACAACCTGTGACGTCACGCGCACATCGTCTGCTACTTCCGGTAAAGGCAAGGCTTTTTTATTAGCGACCAAAAGTTGCAAACTTTATCGTCGATGTTCTCTACTAAATCCTTTCAGCAAAAATATGGAAATATCGCGAAATGATCAAGTACGACACATAGAATGGACCTGCTATCCCCGTTTAAATAAGAAAATCTCTTTCCAGTAGGCCTTTAAAGATCTCAAACAATTATTTGGGAATTTCCGGCGGGCCAGGTTGAAAACCTGAACGGGCCGCATGTGGCCTCCGGGTCCTAATTTGCCCAGGTCTGTGTTAAAGTGTAGTTTAGGATAACATCATATTAGATGAACAATAACTACTTTTTTTTTGGAAAACAAATCCCTTAAAAAGGGAAGTTATTGATAAAAAAAAACAAAAAAAAATCCATTGAAACATTATACATGAGGATCTTTATAGACGTGTGACTATTAGCACTCAAGAGTAATAATAATGTTTCTTTGAGTAGCTGAATGATTGACAGTTCAATCAAACACAGATGAAGCATTAAGGACATGTTTCTTGGCCTACTGTTCACACACACACACACACACACACACACACAGCAGTGCCTGTGTGAATAGCACACTGTGTATTTATTGTAGCCGAGGCAGAGATGTTTACACATGTAAGGGCCAAGCAAACCAGTCTGAAGTGTGAAATGATTGTTAAATAATCTAAATATTCACTGCACTCTTCAGGAAATTGACACACTTGCTTGCCCCCCGCTTGTAGGATCTGTTGACGTTGATAATGAAAACATACTTTTTTTTTTAAAACTGAGGGAAAAAGGACAACATTTTTATTTTGTTCATCCTAATGAAGAACCAAAATATTTGTTTTAAGGGTATTGGGAAACCCAGACCCTGACAGGTACTAGTGTCCACATTAAAGGACTCGTACCGTCCAGATGACCGACATTTCACTACAAGTTCTCTTTATACTGCAAAAAGTCAGTGTTCAAAAACAAGAAAAACAAAAATTAGGGGTATTTTATTCAAACTAAGCAAAATTATCTGCCAATAGAACAGGAAAATGTGGCTTGTCAAGACTTGCCAAAACAAGTAAAATTAGCTAAAATAAACCCCAAAATACCTTGAAATAAGTACATTTTCACTAATGACAAGTGCACTTTTCTTGGTAGAAAAAAAAGATATCTTTTTGCTCAATATGTTGAAAAGTGCCATTATCTTAACATAATGATATGCGCTCGGCATCATTTTTTTTTTATGCTTGAAGTAAAAAACTATTACTTTAAAAAAGTAGTTTTATACTTAAGTGTTGACGACACAGCTTTGCAACAGTTGATGTTCTAGTTTCAAGGATGTTTTACTCAATATAGGTCATAACATCTCAGCAACATGCTGTGATATCTTACTGAGATTATTTAGGACCAAAACCCATAAAACAAATAAAAAAACACTAACATAAAATCTGCTTAGTGAGAAGAATTATCTTATCAGACAGAAAATAAGCAAATATCCTCCTTATTTAAGATATTTAATATTACTTAAATTTCATTTTTTGCAGTGAACCTGCAGACATAATTTGTAGGTCTAGAACCATGAAATGAATGCCAATGTTGTTGGTATATGCTGGAGGTCGGCAACCCAAAATGTTGAAAGACTAAAAATACAAAAGTAATCTGTCTGGAGCCGCAAAACATTAAAAGACATAGATAAACTCACCTTCGTTCATTCATGCACAGTATAAAATATTTGGTGGACAAAATGAAACAAAGGAGGAGTGGCATAAAACGCGTCTTTCTGTAGCAAGGTCGGAAAAGTTGTAAATGTAAAACAAACTGTTGAGTCACGGTCCACATAACGGTGAGTTCGAGGGCCGCTGAAATTAGTAGGACAAAACGGCGCTCGCCAAACAGTCTCCTCAGTGAAGCATTAACACAAACATATGCAACACTGGGCTTTCTAGTAATGAAGAAGCTTTTTTTGTCGTGTTTGTCCTCCTACAGAAACCATATTACAACACAAAATATATTTTTCAACCCATTTTTTTTTTTTCCATTTCCATACATTTCTGAAAAAGCTCCATGGAGCCACCAGGGCGCCCGCTCAAGAACCACCCCCCGTGGTTCTATACCGACCCCCGGTATATGCAATACGCAAGCCAAGGTCAAACAGGTTTGGATGTATCGAGAAATCAAAACGACTCAAATTGTTTGTGTATCTGCTCGCTTTTTTTTTTTTTTTTTCCCCTCCTGGCAGTCCGTGCATTAGCGTTTGTATAAACACGTCATAGAAAGCCGGACAATGGTCGAGGAGGCCTAGATGTCAGATGTCGGCAACCCGAAATGTTGAAAGAGCCAGATTGGACTAAAATTACAAACGTAATCTGTCTGGAGCCGCAAAACATTAAAAGACATGAATAAACTCACCTTCGTTCATTCACGCATAGTATAAAATGTTTGGTGGACAAAATGAAACAGAGGAGTTGCATAAAACACGTCTTTCTGTAACAAGTTTGGAGAAAGTTGTACATGTAAAACAAACTGTTGAGTCACAGTCCACACAAAGATGAGTTCGAGGGCCGCTGAAATTAGTAGAATAGTGAAGCATAAACACAAACATATTCAACACTGGGCTTTCTATTAATTCCATAATTCTGTCCTCCCACAGAAACCATATTACAACACCAAATATATTATTCACCACATTTTTTTTCCACTTCCGTACATTTTTGAAAAAGCACCATGGAGCCACCAGGGCGCCCGCTCAAGAGGTGGTTCTATACCAACCCCCGGTATAGATAGATAGTACTTTATTGATTCCTTCATATGCAATACGCAAGCCAAGGTCAAACAGGTTTGGATGTATCGAGAAATCAAAACGGTTCATATTGTTCGAGTATCTGCTCGCTTTTTTTTTTTTCCCCCTCCTGGCAGTCCGTGCATTAGCGTTTGTATAAACACGTCATAGAAAGCCGGACAATGGTCGAGGAGGGCTAGATGTCAGAGGTCGGCAACCCGAAATGTTGAAAGAGCCATATTGGACTAAAAATACAAAGGTTATCTGTCTGGAGCCGCAAATCATTAAAATACATAGATAAACTCACCTTCGTTCATTCACGCACAGTATAAAATATTTGGTGGACAAAATGAAACAGAGGAGGAGTGGCATAAAATACGTCTTTCTCTAGCAAGGTCGGAGAAAGTTGTACATGTAAAACAAACTGTTGAGTCACAGTCCACACAACGGTGAGTTCGAGGGCCGCTGAAATTAGTAGGAAAAAACTGCGCTCGCCAAACGCTCTCCTCAGTGAAGCATAAATACAAACTTTTCCAACAGTGGACTTTCTAATAATTAAGAAGCTTTTTTTGGTCGTGTTTGTCCTCCTACAGAAACCATATTACAACACAAAATATATATTTTTCACCCCATTTTTTTTTTCCATTTTCACACATTTTTGAAAAAGTTCAATGGAGCCACCCGGGCGCCCGCTCAAAAGCCACCCCGGGTGGTTCTATACCGACCCCCGGTATATGCAATACGCAAGCCAAGATCAAACAGGTTTGGATGTATCGAGAAATCAAAACGACTCATGCTGTTCGTGTATCTGCTCCCTTCTTTTTTTTTTCCCCCCCCTCCTGGCAGTCCGTGCATTAGCGTTTACACAAACACGTCATAGAAAGCCGGACAATGGTCGAGGAAGGCTAGATGTCAGAGGTCGGCAACCCGAAATGTTGAAAGAGCCATATTGGACTAAAAATACAAAAGTAATCTGTCCGGAGCCGCAAAACATTAAAACACATAGATAAACTCACCTTCGTTCATTCATGCACAGTATAAAATATTTGGTGGACAAAATGGAACAAAGGAGGAGTGGCATAAAACACATCTTTCTGTAGCAAGGTCGGAGAAAGTTGTACATGTAAAACAAACTGTTGAGTCACGGTCCGCACAACGGTGAGTTCGAGGGCCGCTGAAATTAGTAGGAAAAAACGGTGCTAGCCAAACAGTCTCCTCAATGAAGCATAAACACAAACATATTCAACACTGGGCTTTCTAGTAATTAAGAAGCTTTTTTGTCGTGTTTGTCCTCCTAAAGAAACCATATTACAACACAAAATATATTTTTCACCCCATTTTTTTTTCCATTTCCATACATTTTTGAAAAAGCTCCATGGAGCCATTAGGGCGCCCGCTCAAGAACCACCCCCCGTGGTTCTATACTGACCCCCGGTATATGCAATACGCAAGCCAAGGTCAAACAGGTTTGGATTTATCGAGAAATCTAAACAATTCATATTGTTCGAGTATCTGCTCGCTTTTTTTTTTTTTGTTTTCCCCCTCCTGGCAGTCCGTGCATTAGCGTTTTGTACAAACACGTCATAGAAAGCCGGACAATGGTCGAGGAGGGCTAGATGTCAGAGGTCGGCAACCCGAAATGTTGAATGAGCCATATTGGACTAAAAATACAAAAGTAATCTGTCTGGAGCCGCAAAACATTAAAAGACATAGATTAACTCACCTTTGTTCATCCACGCACAGTATGGAATATTTGGTGGACAAAATGAAACAGAGGAGGAGTTGCGTAAAACACATCTTTCTGTAGCAATGTCGGAGAAAGTTGTACATGTAAAACAAACTGTTGAGTCACAGTCCACACAACGGTGAGTTCGAGGGCTGCTGAAATTAGTAGGAAAAAACTGCGCTCACCAAACACTCTCCTCAGAGAAGCATAAACACAAACTTTTCCAACAGTGGGCTCTCTAGTAATTAAGACATTTTTTTTTTGTCGTGTTTGTCCTCCTACAGAAACCATATTACAACACAAAATATATTTTTCACCCCATTTTTTTTTCCATTTCCATACATTTTTGAAAAAGCTCCATGGAACCACCCGGGCGCCCGCTCAAGAACCACCCCCCGTGGTTCTATACCGACCCCCGGTATATGCAATACGCAAGCCAAGGTCAAACAGGTTTGGATTTATCGAGAAATCTAAACGATTCATATTGTTCGAGTATCTGCTCGCTTTTTTTTTTTTTGTTTTCCCCCTCCTGGCAGTCCGTGCATTAGCGTTTTTATAAACACGTCATAGAAAGGCGGACAATGGTCGAGGAGGGCTCGATGTCAGAGGTCGGCAAACCGAAATGTTGAAAGAGCCATATTGGACTAAAAATATAAAAATAATCTGTCTGGAGTTGCAAAACGTTAAAAGACAGATATTAACTCACCTTCGTTTATCCACGCACGGTATAAAATATTTGGTGGACAAAATGAAACAGAGGAGGAGTGGCATAAAATACGTCTTTCTGTAGAAAGGTCGGAGAAAGTTGCACATGTAAAACAAACTGTTGAGTCACGGGCACACAACGGTGAGTTCGAGGGCCGATGAAATTAGTAGGACAAAACGGCACTCGCCAAACACTCTCCTCAGTGAAGCATAAACACAAACATATTAAACACTGGGTTTTCTAGTTATTAGGAAGCTTTATAAATGACATAGATTAACTCACCTTCGTTCATTCACGCACAGTATAAAATGTTTGGTGCACAAAATGAAACAGAGTAGTTGCATGAAACACGTCTTTCTGTTGCAAGGGTAGTACAACACAAAATATATTTTTCACCCCATTTTTTTTTCCCTTTCCAAAAATTTTTCAAAAAGCACCAGGGAGCCACCAGGGCGCCGTTCAAGAACCACCCCCGGTGGTTCTATACCGGCCCCCGGCATATGCAATACGCAAGCCAAGGTCAAACAGGCTTGGATGTATCGAGAAATCAAAATGACTCATATTGTCCGTGTATCTGCTCGCTTTTTTTTTTTTTCTCTCCTGGCAGTCGGTGCATTAGCGTTTGTATAAACACGTCATAGAAAGCCGGACAATGGTCGAGGAGGGCTAGATGTCAGTGGTCAGCATAGATAAGAATGACAAAGCGCTGCACTAAGCCACATCACCAGCAGGCTTCTCACCTGCCTGTCTGTCACACGGCGCACTCAACCATCACCGAGCAATTGTGTGTGCCCGAGCATGTGCGTGTGATTGATGCCCTTTGCCTATGCCACAACCCCCCTAGCCCCCCTCCAACCGCCGCCCCTTGTTGCACCTCAGTCACGGAAACATGAGGCCTTTGGAGATAGCGGGCCCCGGCCCTCGTCTTGCACTGTCTCTTTTTTTTTTCACCTCCCTGCGCCAGTCACTTTCTGCGGTGGGAAACGGCGAGGAGATGAGGCCTTTTAAAAAACAGATCATTGTCCACCTCCTAGATTAAAGCCGGAGAATGTGAGCATTGTCCGCTGAATGGCTGAACCTTCCTGCTGTCACTCAAACGCCGCTCTGAGCGCTACTTCATGTCTAAGAGGCTTATCTGCAGTGAAAGGCCTCTGGCTGCTCCGAGGAGAGAGGACGTAATGAAGCGTGTTTTTTTTTTTTTTTTTTTTCTCTCTCTCTCTCCCGCTCTGTAAGGACAAACCTGCTGCTGGGTTTGGTGGTAGCGCCGAGGAGGGGGTTCGAGGCCGCTGGGACAGCTGCCGCGGGCTCCGGTTTAGGCCAACTGCTCCATCTAACTGCCCCTCTCGGAGGAATTGTCATTCATCTTGTCTCACATGGCGTACTGGTCTGAACCCTTCTTCTCTGAGGGTGGAGGGCCGGGAGGGGGGGGGGGGTATTGGGACATTGAGTTGGGATATAGGCCTGTTGTACACGCTCGGCCGTGTGTGGGGATGATCAGCGGGCCACCGATGTGCTCCTCGCTTTGTGCCGGGCTGATTGAGAAGGGGAAAGTTTAAGTGCCGCTCTCTTTCAGAGATGAGCACCAGTGTTTGCTGAGCCCCGAGGCCTCGCAGTCATTGGGCGCCTAAAGTGTATGCCTGTAATTACCCGGCCCAGCCGCGGAGGTTTTGACCAGTGGTGTGCCGTCAGGGCCAGCAAGGCCTAAAGGCCTACTGAAATGAGATTTTCTTATTCAAACGGGGATAGCAGGTCCATTCTATGTGTCATACTTGATCATTTCGCGATATTGCCATATTTTTGCTAAAAGGATTTAGTAGAGAACATCCACGATAAAGTTTGCAACTTTTGGTCGCTAACAGAAAAGCCCTGCCTTTACCGGAAGTCGCCTTTGAGGGCTCCTCACATCCTCACATTGTTTTTAATGGGAGCCTCCAACAAAAAGAGCTATTCGGACTGAGAAAACGACAATTTCCCCATTAATTTGAGCGAGGATGAAAGATTTGTGTTTGAGGATATGGATAGCGACGAACTAAAAAAATAAAATAAAAAAATAAAAAACGCGATTGCATTGGGACGGATTCAGATGTTTTTAGACACATTTACTAGGATAATTCTGGGAAATCCCTTATCTTTCTATTGTGTTGCTAGTGTTTTAGTGAGTTTAATAGTACCTGATAGTCGGAAGGGTGTGTCCACGGGTGTGTTGAGGCCAGTGTCTGATGGAAGTGGACGGCACAAGCTCAGCTGATCTCCGGTAAGTTGCGACTTTTTACCCCAATTTTCTCACCGAAAACTGCTGGTTGACAAGTGGTCGGGATCCATGTTCGCTTGACCGCTCTGATTCATAGTAAAGCTTCACCTCCGGGAATTTTAAACAAGGAATAACCGTGTCTTTGTGTGGCTAAAGGCTAAAGCTTCCCAACTCCATCTTTCTACTTTGACTTCTCCATTATTAATTAAACAAATTGCAAAAGATTCAGCAACACTGATGTCCAAAATACTGTGTAATTATGCGGTTAAAGCAGACGACTTTTAGCTGTGTGTGTGCGCAGCGCTAATATTTCCTACCGGTCCGTGACGTCACGCGTACACGTCATCATTCAGAGACGTTTTCAACAAGAAACTCCCGGGAAATTTAAAATTGCGATTTAGTAAACTAAACCGGCCGTATTGGCATGTGTTGCAATGTTAATATTTCATCATTGATATATAAACTATCAGACTGCGTGGTCGGTACTAGTGGGTTTCAGTAGGCCTTTAACATAAATCCATCTATTTTCTACCACTTATTCCCTTCGGGGTCGCGGGGGGGGGGGCGCTGGAGCCTATCCCAGCTACAATCGGGCGGAATGCGGGTTACACCCTGGACAAGTCGCCACCTCATCGCAGGGCCAACACTGATAGACAACATTCACACTCACATTCACACACTAGGGCCAATTAAGTGATGCCAATCAACCTATTCCCAGGTGCATGTCTTTGGAAGTGGGAGGAAGCCGGAGTACCAGGAGGGAACCCACGCAGTCACGGGGAGTGTCCTGATCCGTGATCCGGATCATATTTTGTTTAGTTATATCATAATGGCCAAACTTGAGACCTCCGATTTCAGAGGGTGGGGGCATGGTCGTGAGTGGGGCGGGGGCGTATTTGGGGGCGGGGGGCGTGGTTTAGAAGGGAGGAGTATATTTACAGCTGTTGTGTGCGCAGTTATGCACTGCACTTTCTAAAAGCTGTAAATGTTATCGTCACATATGCATGCACCTGGGTATAGGTTGATTGGCAACACTAAATTGGCCCTAGTGTGTGAATGTGAGTGTGAATGTTGTCTGTCTATCTGTGTTGGCCCTGCGATGAGTTGGCGACTTGTCCAGGGTGTACCCCGCCTTCCGCCCGATTGTAGCTGAGATAGGCGCCAGCGCCCCCCGCGACCCCGAAAGGGAATAAGCGGTAGAAAATGGATGGATGGATGCATGATTGATTGATTGATTGAAACTTTTATTAGTACAATTGACCACTAAATGGTAACACCCGAATAAGTTGTTCAACTTGTTTAAGTCGGGGTCCACGTTAATCAATTCATGGTACAAATAAATACTATCAGCATTGTCAGGGTTATTTGTTGTTGAACCCCTAGATGCAGTGACGGAGGCAGGCATAGAATATGAAGACATTATTTAATAAAAATAATAGAACAAGAACAAAAAAAAAAAGCATGCACGTGGGCGGGATAACAAACTAAGGGAGCTAGCACTGGAAGCTAGAAAACAAAAAGGAACTTTTGCATGGAAGGTAGAGGATAGCAAACAGAAAAACTGGAAATAACTAATGGCTAACAAGAACAGCTTACCGCTACGACGACCAGGACAAAATGTAGCATGACAGGTAATAGCTGAAAAGAATCACAGACACGACAAGAGCAAGATATGGCAATGACAAGTCCGAATGACAATACAATGATCCAGCACTGACTGGAGGAACAAAGCAGGTGAAATAGGAGCAGGCTGATTGGCAAGAGGTGTGGCCAGGTGCCAATCAGCCGCAGCTGAGGAGGAACACAGCACTCAGGGAAGAAGACAGGAAGCTGACAAATTAAGAGCACTAGACAGGAACTAAAGACAGGAGATACTAATCACAGAGGAAACAGACAAATGCAGAGGAAAAACCTAAAACATAGACAAACTGTCAGGGGAAAGCCTGACAAGCATAATACAGTCATCACACAAGTTAATCATCATAGTATATACATTGAATTATTTACAATCCGAGGGGTGAGATGAGGAGCTTTGGTTGATATCAGTACTTCAGTCATCAACGATTGCATCAACAGAGAAATGGACATTGAAACAGTGTAGGTCTTACTTAATAGGATGTGTACAGCGAGCAGAGAACATAGTGAGTTCAAATAGCATAAGAGCAAGTATATACATTAGAAATACATTCGATTATTTACATTAGGTTATTTACGATCCGGCGAGATGGGATGTGAATGGAGGAGGATTAGTAAAGGATTGAAGTTGCCTGGAGGTGTTGTGGTGCATGTACAGTAGATGGCAGTATTGTCATGTTTAAGAGTGTCACATGCTGTTTACGGCAGACGAACTACCTTACGGTAGACGTAAACGTGACTGCTGTTGTTGTGTGTTGTTACCGTGCTGGGAGGACGTTATTGAAACTGCCTAAAAATAAACCCACATAAGAAACAAAGAACTCGCCCTCGATCATTCTACAGTTATAACGTCATTGGGCAGACTCACTGTTTTTAATGTGGAAAAGTGGACGTGAAAACAAGCTCTCTTCACTCAGGTCCGCGTGGAGCTGGAGGGGGCGTGGCCTCCAGCTCCGCCTGAATTTCGGGAGATTTTCGGGGGAAAATTTGTCCCGGGAGGTAGGTTTTTGTTAGAGGCGCTGAATTTCGGGAGTCTCCCGGATAATCCGTGAGGGTTGGCAAGTATGAGTTATATTCTGTTTTGTTTAAGACACCATTGCTTCCTTTTTTTTGCACTTCCTTGTTTGCTTTGTTACCATTGTTACTCATTATGTTCCCCTGTTGCTGATTAATGCTCGCCTGCTCACCTTCTTCCGGAGCACTAATCAGAGGCAGTATTTAAACCTGTCATTGTCTCTCAGTCGGTCTGGTGACATTGCTAGTTTTTTCACACTAACCCCTCTTCCACCGTGCTTCCCCTAACATAAATCATGATCATTAATTCATAAAATAAATATATAAAAAAGTATTCCTAATATTCTCTTCATGTCATATTTGGCTCCAGTGTTGCTTTTTTGGGGGGTTAAAGCTTTTATCCAATCAGAATTCAGCGTGCTTGTTGCCAGCGCTATATGAATTTTGCCGGACGCCAACAGAACCAACACTAGTGGCGGCATACCAACCCTCCCGATTTTCCCGGGAGACTCCCGAATTTCAGTACCCCTCTCGAAAAATCTCCCGGGGCAAACATTCTCACGAATTTCTCACGATTTCCACTCAGACAACAATATTGACACTGCCTTTAGTGTCTTCTACAACCTGTTATCACGTCCGCTTTTCCTCCGTACGAACAGCGTGCCGGCACATTCACATAATATATGCGACACACATAAGTGAATGCAATGCATACTTGATCAACAACCATACAGGTCACACTGATGGTGATGGTATAAGCAACTTTAACACTGTTACAAATATGTGCCACACTGTGAACCCACACCAAACAAGAATGAAAAACACATTTCAGGAGAACAACGTAACACAACATAAACAGAATACAACAAATACCCAGAACCCCTTGATGCACTAACTCTTCCGGGACGCTACAATATATACCACCCGCAACCACCAAACCCCGCCCCCCATTTCACTAATTCGGAGGTCTTAAGGTTGGTAATTATGAGCGGTGGCTGTACAGTTTAACAAACGGAGGACATTCAGTTAAGAGACAGTCGCGATATACGATCACACAGGAGCCTTACGTTGAACGTGACTGTGATTGGACACTCACTTATCACTCCCCAAAAAAATCAATCACAAGTTGTGATTCAGGGAAGCAGAATGTGGCACCGGAGCCGTACCGGGCCAGTGGAGAAATCAGCGGCACTCACTTTTTTAACCAATAAATAAGCAGAGCAAAACGTTGATTAGGTGGAAGATATGTATTTCAAAGGACATTTTCAAGAGGGATATTTGAGAGGGACTAGATCTTTTGAGACGAGGTCGGCCGACCCCGGAAACGAGTTAAGCTGTCCTGGCGGTGAACCAACTATGAGTTTTACAAATTGTGAGTTCAAATATATTTTTTCACATTCAATATGTTTTATTACAAATATTTTAGTTTTGACAGTACCACGGGTTTATTGATTTTTAAATGCGCCAAAAAAATAGCCCGTTTTGCTCACTTGTGACAAATTGAGGGACTTCAATACCCAGTAGTGCGTAAGTGTGTTTATGTATAGTATTTTTCAAGCCATGATCATGTGGCGACATAAATTACACAATCTGACAATCCACCCGGCCATCGAAAAACAAATTAACCAGCACAAGGAACGCAGAACCACTTCTGTAATTTCCGCACAACGTTTTTTAATTACTCCCGATTAAAAAGAGCCCCCTAATCAATAACTCCCTTGGTGCTCTGGGTGCATCTGTTAAAAGCAACCCTGATAAACCTTGGGGTTGTTTTTGATCAGTCAATGTCTCCGGAGGGTCACTGCTGTCAACTGACCAAAAACTGTTTTCATCATCTCAGAAAAATTTGTAAAGTGAGATATTTGTTGTCAAAATTGGATCTCCAAATTATCATCATATTGACTATTGCAATGCTCTTTTCACTCTTTTCAACAAGTAAACGCTAAAGAGACTTCAAACTGAACAAAATGTAGCTGTCAGACATTTGACCGGTGCACCCAAAACAGCTCATATCACCCCCGTTTTATCCAGTCTTCATTGGCTTCCAGTTAAATTATATATTGAGTTTAACATTTTAGTCCTGACATTCCATGCATTGCATGGTTGGGCCCCTCAGTACATCACTGACTTGCTACGCCCCTACTATTCTGGGCGCAGCCTCCGGTCTTCAGGCCAGGGTGTTCTAAAGATCCCCAAAACTCGTTTTAAAACTGGTGGCGACCTGGCATTCCAGCCTATGCCTATAGCTCCAAACTTTGGAGGAATTTGCACCAGTCCCTCCATGATCTTGACTGTGTTGAAACTTTTAAAAAACATTTGAAAATGTCTCTTTTTAGTAAAGCTTTTAGTTAAGGCATCTTTTAACTAATAATTTTAATCTAGGGACGGCGTGGCGCAGTGGAAGAGTGGCCGTGCGCAACCCGAGGGTCCCTGGTTCAAATCCCACCTAGCACCAACCTCGTCACGTCCGTTGTGTCCTGAGCAAGACACTTCACCCTTGCTCCTGATGGGTGCTGGTTGGCGCCTTGCATGGCAGCTCTTTCCATCAGTGTGTGAATGTGTGTGTGAATGGGTAAATGTGGAAGTACTGTCAAAGCGCTTTGAGTACCTTGAAGGTAGAAAAGCGCTATACAAGTACAATCCATTTATTTATTTACTTTGTATACTTATGTTGTTGCCCTGTTTTAATTTAATTGTTGTTTTACTTCAGCGCTTTGTAGTTTTATCTGTGAAAAGCACTTTATTAAATAAAATGTACTTACTTACTTACTTTTTCCCCACCCTTTAGGACCCTGTGTTTTATACAATGCTATGGACTATTCACATGCCACCAATATATTCAGCCTGGTCACATCAGACCGATGAAATTGCAGAGCGAGTCACGGTGGACCAATGAAACTGAGCGCGTGAAATCAAACGCACTCACAGAGTCAATCAGTCAGCCATTTAGCGCATTATGGACTCGCCATTGTCATGAAGAAGAAACAAGGGATTGCACAGGACGCAGCACCAAAGCCAAAGACGATCGACCTGGCCATTGTAAAAGGAACTAGACGCCGCACGGAATAGAAAAGCACCGTCAATGATGTGCTTCAACAAGCCGTACCGCCGCGTGCGTGGCTATCCCACTCTAAACTTTGAAAATTCGTGGCACTGTTTTGTAAGCCAGAGGTACTCATTTCAAACTCTTCCAAATCAAATCGTAGAATTGTCAACTATTCATAGACAGCCACAAGTATTATATCATATTTTTATTATTTATTTTCAAAAGTTGAACATTGAAATGTGTTTTGAGCTGCGTGATTTACAATAAATTATAGAATCCACAATATGAATGCATATATTGTGATTGGGATCAAGCAGACCGTGAGCTTTCACTCTCGTAATGTGACCTCTGACCTGGGAATCTTGTGGACTTAGGCCCATTATGTGATGTGTCGAGAGGTCGAGTGGTCTGGAGAGCCTCGGATACGACCTGATGAATTGTCTGCTGGAGGGTGATCGGGATGCTAAGTGGTGCAGGCCAGCTGTGATGCTCGGCCCATTGGTCCATTTGCAGCTCCACGCACATGCTGGGAGATGCTACGTTCCGACAAGATCCTACCCTGGTGCCAGCATGTTCTTGGGTTGTGTCAAAATGTCCAAATATGAAGGTCTACTGACAGGAACATCCCTTTTTGCTGCATGCCCCAATGTCAGCGTTGAGTGTCCTGTGGTTTTTATGGCCTCAAGGGCCTTGGAGCACTGGCACAAACAGAACAAAAGCAAAGTGAGGATTTTATTTTAAGGGAGTATTTATCAGTCCTACCTATGGTTGTATGGTATACCGGTATTAGTATAGTACGGCGATACTAATGAATCATATTCGGTACGATACTGCCTGTGAAAAGTACCGGTCCCGCACCCACGTCGTGCCATTGCTGGTTTACAAGCAGACGAGCATGTTCAGCAGCGCACAATCACTGAGTACTTACAAGCAGACACAGTGTGTGGACAGAAATGGGAAAAACGGACGCATTTTGGCTTAGAAACTGACGATAAAGGTGAAGTATAGCACTGAAACACCCTCAGGAAGAGGTGCTTTAAGACATGGCTAGCTAGTTAGCAGCGAACATCCAGCTACTTCTAAATCACTAATCCTCGCCTCCACGGTGACACAGTAAGTTTCTTACAAGTATCATCCCTGCAGGACGAGGAATAGCCAAACATGCTTCACTAGTCCGTAGCTCACCGGCATTTAAATGTAAACAAACGCCATTGCTGGATATACAACTGATATCCACAGTAATTACACCACGTAAAATAGCCTCTTGAGTAGATACCACTATGATTACGTCAATATTTTTTTGCCATCACATCACCTTTTTGTTTCTTTTTTATTTATATTATGTTTATAAACTCGGGAAATATGTCCCTGGACACATGAGGACTTTGAATATGACCAATGTATGATCTTGGTATCGGGTTGATACCCAAATGTGTGGTATCGTCCAAAACTAATGTAATGTATCGAACAGAAAAATAAGTGATTGTTACATTTTAACAGAAGTATAGATCGAACATGTTAAAAGAGAAAGTAAGCAGATATTAACAGTAAATAAACAATTAGATTAATACTTCATTTTCTACCCCTTTTCCTAAATATTTGTAACAAAATTATAGAAGGGAAAATGACACAACATGTTACTGCATATGTCAGCCGCTGTCAAAAAGTGGACTTTGGTGCAGTTTTCTGCGTGGATAGTTTTCCCGAGATGCAAAATAAGGTGACGGGACATGGCGTGAAGGTAAATACATGATTTAATTATACTATAAAAGTGCAAACGAAAGGCACGCACAATGCGGAGACACAAAACTTAACTCAGGGAACAAAACTAACACTAAGGCAGAACTACGGGCATAAAACAAAAACACTTACGGTGACGAGAGCAGAGCAGCATGAACTATGAAAATTGCATGAAGCAGTAAACATGGTATTACACAGAGTTAACCGAGCATGAAACAATCAGTACGATCAACTGAGAGACCAGACTTAAATAGATATGTCATGATTGACAACAGGTGCATGAGTCTCATGAGGTCAGGTGAACACTAATGGGTCGCCATGGTGACAAAACAAGGGAGTGAAAAAACAGGAACTAATGGAGTCTTGAAGTAACAGAACTTAAGTCAGGGGTGTCAAACCTAAGGCCCGTGGGCCGGATCAGGCCCTCAAACAGGTTTTATCCGGGCCCCGGGATAAGTTGGCTAAGTATGAAAATGAGCCAAAATGTTTGGATGAAAGAAAATGCTGTTCTAAATGTGTCCACTAGATGTCGCAATAGCAATTATGTGTATTTTTGTAGATTATGCTACATATGTAAAAACAAAACAAAAAACACACACGGTCGAAAAAAATGATTAAACTACATAAATACCATCCTGTAATTTGATTTTAATATTATTTTTTGTATTTTGATGGATGGAACATTAACACCAATGAGTTTACTGATGAACATTATCACATAACTTATTCAGAAAGTATAGATAACAACAAATAAAGATAGAATTACTATCAACCGCAACATATAAATGTAAGAAAAAAATAGTTTTTCTCAGAATGTGCTTGTTCTATTTTCAAACAAAGAAAACAATCCCAAGTTGTCTTTATTTTTAAGTTATCGTGCCGTGATTTTACCAGTCCGGCCCACTTGGGAGTACATTTTTCTCCAGGAGTTTGAAACCCCTGACTTAAGTAAACAAAACATGATCACAAGACATGTCAGCAGCTGAATTAGGAGCCTTTGTGTTTTTACTTACTACTAAAAGACCAGTTGTCTTGTACGTTCACTATTTTATTTAAGGACAAACTTGCAATAAAAAACAACTTTAAAGTACCCAAAGATTTTTTTGTGAAAATAAAGCCAATATTGCCATTTTTTTGTGGTCACCTTTATTTAGAAAAGTATCAAAATAATTTTGGTACCGGTCCTACCTCAAACTAGTAGTCTATTCAGTATGTTACGCAACAGTATTCAATGTCTCTTAGTCCGTCTCAAGGGGACGGATATCTTGTTGAGGGTTTGAATGCTAAGTAGAAAATGATTCATGGGAATGATCGCTACATCTGAACAGTTCACGTCAAACAAAGTGTCCATGAACCGAGAATGATAGGTGTCACTTTGTGTGAGAGTGGACTGGAAGGTTTCTTTTTAGGTAAACATTTAAAAGAGTGGAGAAGCGAACAAAAGCATTAAGAAGGAGCTGTTTTGTTGCCCCTTTTTTAGCCTAAATAGGCGGTCTGTCCGACCGAGGCCTTGGCTTCAAAGTATTATCCCAAACATGCAATTACCATTTCTATCAACTGGGGGGGGGGGGAAGATTATGCTTTTGGGTGTTCTTCTGCGTTCCTTCCAGTGGCTTCACTTGGTGAATGTGACACATTTTGTGTCTCCCACCCCCCTATTGAATCGGAAAGTTCTCCATTCTCCGACAGAGCCGAAGAGACACTAAATCTCTCAAGGTTAGGACTTAACCTTCTCCCGCTCTAATTCACCTTCAAACTTCAGTCCGAAAACCAATCAATATCAGATGATTGGTAAACAATGTGCGGTGTCTGATAGGCAGGTACCGAGGGTCCTCAATAGGATTGCAAATGCTTTGTGTGTCCCCCGGTCGCTTTTGCTTTAAAGCACTGTCGCAAAAAGTGAAATTACCATTCGGTTGGAATGATGCCATTCATCTTTGTCAACAGCGCCAAGCGCCCGCTCGCAAGTCGCTCCCCTCAAATTAATTCCTTGTTTTGCGTCAGCTGAATTTGCACAAATCCAGGAGGATGGCTGTGTCTGCGGACCGCCTCCGTTCTTTAATGTCACAATTCCAGTTGATTCCACCATGCGAAAGGCCCCGCTCGGCTTTGTTTGCCTAATTCGCAAAGGAAATAGATATGAAAATCAGTCTGGGAAATTAGATAAATATCACTGCGGCAGCTGACGAGTTGGGAATCAGAATAACAATGCGCTTGTAGGCTCTGGAGAAATGTTGTTGTTGATTTGTTGTTTTATGTTACAAAAGCGCGGATGCAAATATCCTCCCAGAGGCTGGGCTTGATTTAATAGGAGCAAACAGAGAGGTAGGATGATCGTCTGAGGGATTGATTGAGTTTAGCTTCAACTTGAATCAGCTGGCACATTGGTGCAAAAGTGTGTACAAATGACTAAAATTCCACTTATAAGCCCTTTCTATGTAATTTTTGCTCCAGAAAATAAATTTGGCGGTCCATCCTTCCATCCATTTTTGGGGTCGCGGGGGGTGCTGGTCCCTATCAGCTTAATTCGGGCGGAAGGCAGGGTACAAGTTGCAGTCATTTCTCATGAGTAATCGGTAAATAACTAATTGTACAAACATGAGTTGGGAAATTGTGTTAGATGTAAATATAAACGGAATACAATGAAACTCACATTCTAACTTTGCATTCCTCCGTCTTCCACTAAAACCGCCACGACCCACTGAGCTCTGCTGGGCTAGTCTTGCATCCGACTGGTGCCGTTTAGGTCGTTTTCTCTATCCATCCCATGCGATATGTTATCCCAGTGTTGTTTCATTGCGCACAGACAGCAGTGATGAGGTTTTAAAGAGCGGGTGGCCTCCTCCTTTGCTGTCCTCCTGTCAAACTAATGCTAAAAATGGTTCTGTGGTTTTATGGCTAAGCCGACTGACCGCCGGTTTGTGATGTTTTTGTTTATGGAACATGGCTTATTTTCTTCCTCTTATCTGTGCGGGGATGGACATGTGTTTGGCAGGGTTTATTTCGATGTTTGCTTTTTTCCGGGGCAGTGCAATTACCAGGAATGTGGAATGGTGCCCTGAAGTCAAAGGCCTTCATTCTGCCAATGTGTGCTGGAGACTACCGTGTCCAGTTCCACGTATCAGCCTGTCAGATATATGTGCTCTTTGAAGCGAGGTATACGTGGATGTGTTCCGTCAGAAAGATCTGACAATGGGAGCCAGGAAGCAAGCTCCTGGAGATAAGTGGGTCAAGCCTGAGAGAGCGTTCTTCACCTCAGACACCGCCATCCCTCGTCAAGGATCACTTTGTCCCAGGGTTACTCCATTGTCTGCTTGAGGACCCTCCAGGCTTCGCTCTGAATACAACTCCGAGAGGACTCAGCCTAGCTGTGCCCAAGAGAGAGACAAAACGGTGGATTCCAAACCACGGACCCTTTGGCATTCCCCTGCTTTTGGAAGATAAAGAGGGAAACTTTGGGCTTGATTCACTCCTCTGCTCTCGATCCCTCTCCAGAGTTCCACAGAACCAGGAGATGAGAAGGAGGAGACTCATGAGAGGTTCAGAGGGGTGGTCTTAAAGAATAGTGATTACTATTCAACTCAACTGTGGTCCCTCAGAAATGACTTCCACTAGTTTTTACTGGAGAATGTAAATCCAAAGCCAAGCAAGGGAATCATTTATTTCTATCTGTCGACCTCGACTATATTTAACCTGCCTGACAAGTGAATGTCACCAACAAAATATTTGAAGACAATTTTTTGTTTCCTTTGAGTGATGACCTTTCATAATCATGTAAAGAACACAAAAAAAAGAGCGAGAGAAATACCTCACTCTTTTGATAGAGCTGGCAATTAAAGTGATATTTAGGGCTGTTCTGTTACAACTTTTTTTTTTTTACTTCTAATACAAGACTAACATTGGAGACTTCAGTATTTGCAGATACCGACATTTATCTGATATAACATCTAAACAAATCATACAAACCTGTATTATTTTGCAGTGGGGAATTTTAGAAAAAGTTTGATCAAGTGAAATTAGAATTAATATCCATCAATTATAGGTTAAGGTCCTAAAATTGTTTTACCTACATCGAAATCGTGATTCCTAACAATCAGATTGTAGTTGAGATCCACAATTGTAATGAATATAGCCTTTTTTTTTTTTTTTTCAGAATACCGTATTTCCTTGAATTGCAGCCGGGGCGCTAATTATTTTAAAACCTCTTCTCACTCCGGCACTTACCAAAGGCATGCGGTACATTTATGTCTGCGCTTAAACATTTGAGTGTGATGTAAGGATACCATCATAAAAAGCACATGTAATAAAAAAAACGTGATCATGGTCTTACCTTTACTTATAACTGAAGTCACTGTGCAGCTCCTTCTGATCAAAAGCATCGATAACTTGTTTATAGAAGTCTTCCTTATCTTTCTTCAGTTTTAAAAGTCTCTCTGTCTTGATGGAGATCTTCCTTTATTACCTCCCGCTTCGATTGAAAGTCCAGTTTAGAAAACTGTTTCATTTTAGATATGTAATCCTCCATGTTAAAAGTGCAAGCGAGAGGAAAAAATAAACACACGCTGCTCACTCTTGATGCATGTTGTCACTTCTTCTGCAGCCGAGTAGTCGCAAAAATGATCACTAGCGCCCTCCACCACCAGGAGGTGGGAGTCATTTAATGACTCATATTTGACACACGCAGCTACGGTATATTGATAAAACATAGCTGCTTACTGTTCTTTTTAGCCTATTCAATAGCTTGGACCTTAAATCCTACTGAATAGCTCTTCATCTTCTTCCTTTTATGCGATTTCAAATTATTAAAATCAGCCTCCTCCATTTAAAAATGATGACAGGTGAAGTGTCACTCATGACGTGACAAGTTTGACCCGGCGGAAATTCTGGGCATATGCTAATTATTTTGCGAAACGAGTTTGACCCGGCGGAAATTCTAGACATGCGCTAATAAAAATAATATTTTGCGAAACGACTTTGACCCGGCGTTAATCCTGAGCCGGCGGTAATGCTAAGAATGCGCAAATTATTTCGCGAAACGAGTTTGATCCGGCAGTAATTCTAGGCAGGCGCATACTAAATACCCGGCGGCAATTCAAGGAAATACGGTACATTTTTAACATCACACACAATTTAACTGGTTTTATCATAATATTTATATCAAATATCATATTAAGAAAATAGGTTTGAATTGAGAATCATGTTGAATCAAGAGTCCATCCTGAATTGGATCTTCGTCCCAAGAATCAATATCGAATTGAATCGTGAGTTTTTATAAGATTCACATCCAGAATTGTAGGTATGGAAAACACTGACCTATTTATTAATAACCATCTGCAATGGACATATGCTATCTTTGAGTTGAAGCGGTTAGGTCAATGTTTTTTGTAACACCCAATGGACATACTTATTCATTAAGTTGAGCTCATGACTCACTGAATTGAATAATAAGGCACTTTTGTCTCTTGATACTTCCTAATATGTTTCTAGCTTTGAGACTTGTTTAGTAATATGCATCTGTAATTATTTGATACTTGTTTACTGCAATATTGTTCAATTATGGATGTACAGAATGTGTTGCTTGTGTGTAATTGTTTGCATAGCGGTTAAGTAGCGGCTAGATCCTAGTCGCCTATAGCCAACCATGTTACTAAAATGCAAGAAAAAAAACACATTGAGGAGAACACTTTAGATGTTAACTGGCTGATTGCTTGTATTGGGGCGCTTGCATTAAATATTTTAGATGCAAGTCGATATAATCTTATACTTGTTTTTGGCTGATATCGGACGGATACCTGAAATCAATATCTGAGTGTACCAAAATTTAATTGATGTGATGTGCCTTCATGAGACCCACATAGGCACAGAAGTACCGGGCCGCTACACCATCAATGGCTTTGACCTCCTTAGCTACATACTGCAGGCATAATATGGACTTGCCATCTATGTGCGGTCTGACATAGCTGACGCAAAACACCTGACAACAACACACTACTTAGATGCCATAACCTTTGGTGGCTTCCATGTTGCTGATGTGTACCATCCCTGTGACGCTTGGCTGGCATCGTGGTGTGGTTATTGTTCTCTCGGGGATGCAGTTTGAGATTGACACAGCGTGAAGGTAAGAATTATGATTTATTTAACTATAAAAATGGACTAGGAACCAAAAATACTTGCACGAAGGCACTACAAACAAAACCAACAGAAAGCGCTAGCATATGAGCTAGGGTCAAACAACAGAATAGCCAGGAAGTTAAAGTACACAAAAGTCTTTACCACAATGTGGGAATAGCAACGTCACCCATTGCATGGAAGCAAATGAGAATCCGGGACCAAATGAAAAACAAGGGCATGCTTAAATAGAAGGGATAATCAGAAAGCAAGTGCGTGTAGAAAAACCAAAGGAGGGTGACACAAATGGGTTACTATGACAACGGAAACAAAACAGGAAGTGCCACCAGGAACTAAGGAGTCAAATACTACAAGGATGTGATACAAAACAGAACAAAACCAGAATATGCCATGATCCGAGTAGCGGATCATGACAATCCCTATAGAGCCAACTTGGCTCTGCAGGTCGTACCCACCCTACCCCAACCTGCCATCTATGTGGGAGATTGACTAGGGATATCCAGCAGCGGATAGCGAGGATGAGAAACTTTCAGACAGAGGATCTCGAAATGACCTTGTTCTGATACACGACCCCAAACAAAAAGGAACGTTCCACTCAGCTAGGCAGAATAAGGACTATTCTCCTTACCTGTGCTGGGTCAGTTCTTTGAACGGAATCTCTATCTTGCACAGATCCTCAATCTTGATGATTTTCCACAGAGTCAAGACCGGCCCTCGCTCATACATATTGGCCCACCACTTCAAGTCATTACTAGCCCAAGCAAGATGGCCTGGAACTTTCGCAAGGCCAACAGGAAGAAATACAATAAAACCCCGGAACGGGGTAGTGTCACCATCCCACTCAACACCATCACTGTAGACGAAGCATAATGTATGACCACTTCTGCATCCCCACTACCAAGACTGCCCCATACAGCAATCCCAGAAGGCTACCGAAACCTCTACGTCCCATGCCTAGACAAAGAAACTGCTGCACTCCTATAAGCCTATGAAACATCATGGGACATCATTGAATCGAAAAATTTGGGAGGAATTTCATAGCAGGAAGTGTAGGAGCCTCATCAGCCATCTCAGGGCAGCACAAAAACTTCCTACCCAAATCTGATCATCTGTCACACCAAACCAAATCTTGTGTCTATTGCAAAAGCAACTCAAGACAAACACACCAGAAGAGCAGTTACAGCTGAGCTTAAGTTACATCGGAAAACTCTCGCAGAGGAAAGAAACCCTGAGCCTTTTGAGTCTGCTGAACTGAAACAAATCTTACAGGGCTTGAAATCTGAAAAGGTAACATGATATAACAATATCTAACATAAGTTTATGCAACATCTGTGCTCCCGAGCTCGAACCTGGCTGACCCAATTCTACACTAGGATTGTACAGACAAACCTGATCCTAAAGAAATGGCAAACAGCAAAAGCTATTGCCAAATTAAAACCTAGCAAAGACCACAAACTAACAGCAAGCTACCGTCTAATCTCTCTACTCTATCTAAAAAATCCTGGAACACCTATTACTTTACCGTATATTCCCAGGACTGGAGAATATTCTTTGTCCGGATCAGGCATGTTTCCACAGTTCAACAAGTACTGGCCCTAGCCACCTTCATTAAAGTGATTTCAAGAGCAGACAGAAGACAAGGACTGTGTTACTCGACCTCACAGCCGCATTCTACTGAAACTTGCAAAGGCACTCCCTGCCTGGGCCACAGCCACCATCAAAACTCTGCTGACCAACCGGAAGTTCAGAGTTCACCTCGGACAGAACATGGGTACGTGGAGAACACCGACAAATGGTCTCCTACAAGGTCCAGTTCTAGCTACAACACTATTCAACTTTTCCACAAATGACCTACCCAGCGCCGGATTCCATAAATGTATCTACCCAGACGACATCTGTATTTAATTCCAAGCACAAGATTTCGATATACTGGATCAGTACTGCAAAATGTGGCACCTAAAACCAAGACCAGCAAAATCATTTTCTGGTGTATTCCATCTCTACAACGCAAAAGCTGCCAGGGAACGGCATGTCGACCTGAGCAATCTTAAACTTAAACATACCCCTAATCCAACCTACCTTTTGAGTGACCCTTGACCGAACCCTATCCTTCAAGGAACATATCAATCAATCAATCGATCAATGATTATTTATATAGCCCTAAATCACTAGTCTCTCAAAGGGCTGCACAAACCACAACGACATCCTCGGTAGAGCCCACATAAGGGCAAGGAAAACTCACACCCAGTGGGACCTCGGTGACTGATGACTATGAGAAACCTTGGAGAGGACCGCATATGTGGGAAAACCCGCCCCCCCAGGGGACCGAAAGCAATGGATGTCGAGCGGGTCCAACATGATACTTTGAAAGTTCAATCCATACTGCATCCAACACAGCCGTGAGAGTCCAGTCCAAAGTGGATCCATCACAATAGCGAGAGTCCCGTCCATAGTGGAGCCAACAGGAAACCATCCCAAGCGGAGGCGGATCAGCAGCGCAGAGATGTCCCCAGCCGATACACAGGCGAGCGGTCCATCCTGGGTCCCGACTCTGGATGAGCGGTCCATCCTGGGTCCCGACTCTGGACAGCCAGTACTTCATCCATGGCCACCGGACCAGACCCCTCCACAAGGGAGAGTGGGACAAAGGAGAAAAAGAAAAGAAATTGCAGATCAACTGGTCTACAAAGGGAGTCTATTTAAAGGCTAGAGTATATAAATGAGTTTTAAGGTGAGACTTAAATGCTTCTACTGAGGTAGCATCTCGAACTGTTACCGGGAGGGCATTTCAGAGTACTGGAGCCCGAACGTAAAATGCTCTATAGCCCGCAGACGTTTTTGGGGCTCTGGGAATGACTGATAAGCCGGAGTCCTTTGAACGCAGATTTTTTGCCGGGACATATGGTACAATACAATCGGCAAGATAGGCTGGAGCTAGACCGTGTAGTATTTTATACGTAAGTAGTAAAACCTTGAAGTCACATTTTAAGTGCACAGGAAGCCAGTGCAGGTGAAACCAGTATAGGCGTAATATGATCAAAGTTTCTTGTTCTTGTCAAAAGTCTAGCAGCCACATTTTGTACCAACTGTAATCTTTTAATGTATAAAAGGGACAGTGGCTACGTTTAAGTCCAGAAACAACCTGCTCTGCAAGCTTCCTTGTGCGATATGGGGCACGTCATCCTACACACTACGCACCTCAGCATTGGGCTTTGCATACTGTGCAGCAAAATATTATACCCCTGTTTGGTCCAGGTCATCCCACATAAACTGTGTAGACACCCAGGTCAACACAACTATCAAATTATAACCAGAACAATTTGTTCAACATCACTCCCTTGACTCCCTGTCCTATCAAACATTGCACCTCCACATATCCGCCGAACAGCATACAGCCTAAGGATGCTTCAAAAGATCAAAGACTACCAGTCCATGATTTCCATGGGCTCCCATCCAGATGCCCCATTCGGAAGCAGTTGACTTCACCATCTAATCAGGTTGAGAGAAGAAATGTGCGTCCAAGGAGGTCCCCAATAAACACCTGGTCTCAGACCCTTTCCTACAGGTGCCTGGCACTGACCTCCCAAGGACTGAACGGGGTCCGTGGTTTGTCAGCCTTCACAAATGGGGCAGTAGCCCTAGCCCACCGTATGTCTCTGGAGAGGAGCAGACAATGGAACACATCAGTGAAGCTTGCGCTCTCCAAAGACTGAGAAGAGGATTAGTCACCCTCCACACAGCAGACTAGGAGGTAACTGGTTGTCTGAAGGGCTTTGCATTCGCTAAATAAGTGATAAATATTGGATTGGGACTACTCTATATACAGTTTTTACAAAAGGCACTACATATTGAAGGACATTTAAACATAAGCGAAATGTACATTTTAAATTTGATATAAACTCCAAATTATTTCCAGTCACTGTCAGGCTTGGACTTGGTCTTGGTTTGTTTTCCCGAGGTGCAAAGCGAATGGAGTGGAAACGGCGTGAAGGTAAAGACATCTTTATTTTAACACTAATAAACTAAAAACAGGAACAAACAAAAAGCGCTCACAATGCCATCCATCCATTTTCTACCGCTTAATCCCTTTTGGGGCCGCGGGGGGGCACTGGCGCCTATCTCAGCTACAATCGGGCGGAAGGCGGGGTACACCCTGGACAAGTCGCCACCTCATCGCAGGGCCAACACAGATAGACAAACAACATTCACACAATAGGGCCAATTTAGTGTTGCCAATCAACCTATCCCCAGGTGCATGTCTTTGGAAGTGGGAGGAAGCCGGAGTACCCGGAGGGAACCCACGCATTCACGGGGAGAACATGCAAACTCCACACAGAAAGATCCCGAGCCTGGATTTGAACCCAGGACTGCAGGAACTTCGTATTGTGAGGCAGACGCACTAACCCCTCTGCCACCGTGAGGTACAAAACTTGGGCTATGGAACAAAAGACTAGCACAAAGGCTATAAACTATAAACATGAAACAAAAACACCTGCGCCGTGGCAAGAATAACAAAAACTTACGTGAACAAAATGGACAGCATTGCAGGGCATGAAGCAGATAATCGAGGGCGTGAATGAGGTGGCAAGGTGAAAATCAATGGGTTGGCATGGAAACAAACAAAACCAGGAAGTGCAAAACGTGACTGAATGTCCAAAATCAAAACATAACATGACAAAACAAAACATGATCCTTAGGTGTGACGGTCACCAAGCATCAACCGGTTTACTACACATTTTTCTCTTTGGCCTTTTTATTTTTTATTATTATGTTTCGTGGTATGCAAGTTTGTAGTCCAGGTGTGCCGAGCCAGACCGTCATACGAGTGTGGAGGAGTTGGAAGTGATTAGGGAGCAACATGCCCGTCTGCCTCTAATGTCAGTAATAGGCAACAGCACATCAAAGTCCAGGCCTGTCAGAATGATCCGGATCAAACTGGCCCCCATCTGGAAGCCATAAGTGACTTTTCACTCATTTAAACACTCTTAAAAACACACTGAACAGACACGGAGCTCCCGTCTCTGCTCACCGCTCATACCTACACCCTCTGCTGTGTGTGCGTGTGTTTGTGTGTGTGTGTTCTTGTATTTCTACTTTTCTTGAGACATCAACCAGGAAAAGTACCTTCCATATGAGGACCGGTGAACAAGTCAGGACCAAAATCATGGTCCCAGTACAGAAAAACCATGGCATCTAATAGAGAGCCAAATACTAGAGTCTGTGAACATTGCTCCAAAGTCAGGATTTTTTTGTTGATTTATTGTGCGTACACAAAAAGTAAACATTGACAGGTGCAAAGGCAGCAATATGTTATAAAACAGGACCGCAGCTAAAGGACTTCCCCAAAAAACCCGCCAGGTGAATACCTGATTTTACGACCTCCGGTGCTGACGTAAGACTTCCCGAGAGTCCCATATGTGACCGTAGGATGAACAAGTACACTACGGTACTAAGACTATAGTGGCCATTAACAATTAGCTTCTACAACTGGGTTGTTCAAAGGGCGGCAAAAGGGCCATCTGTGGTCCGCGACTCATTTGTCATCGACCTTAAGCACATTACAAAAAAAAAAAAAAAAGAGATCTCATTTGCACCCCTGGTGGTGAAATCTATCAAAATTAGGGTGGTGCCAAAAAGGAGGGATTATTCAACTTGACTGTGTGTTGGTTTTAAAAGTGCTCCCCCTCTGGTCAACATATGAAATAACAAGTGTGTGTAAGAAATTGAAATGCGCCCCCCTTGGCCAAAATTATTTACACCAAATAAAATAAATCCGTATATAGAGACATAATGTAATAACTTAAACCAATTACAAACAAAAAATAAAAGCTTACCTTTTGTTTTATATTTGCATAGTTTGTATATATTATTAATGTTGGAAATACAAATCTTTATACATATAGAAAGGTTTGATCCTAATGAGGTAGGCATTTTTCGGAGGCCTCAAGAAGGTAACAAATACAAAAGTGTGTGTGTGTGTGTGTGTGTGTGTGTGAGAGAGAGACTCTTTTACTCCAAACACATTATTTGCTTTGCATGTACTATATGTTGACTCCTAATGGACTGGCCACCTGTTTCACATATGTGACCTCGGATAGTAATTTTGCATGATTCATGGCTGCAGACACCTGTTCATTCATACACCAAAGTACAAAGTGAAACATCAGCGTCTTAATGTCGGCTGCCGTTCTATTTTGCCCTCCGTGTTCACTTCCAATCATAAATTATACTTACCCCTACTATTGAAACTAGGGATGGTCCCATCAGGGTTTTATGCGGCCGATTCCATTACCGGCATAGCTCGGTTGGTAGAGTGGCCGTGTCAGCAACTTGAGGGTTGCAGGTTCGATTCCCGCTTCTGCCATCCTAGTCACTGCCGTTGTGTCCTTGGGCAAGACACTTTACCCACCTGCTCCCAGTGCAACCCACACTGGTTTAAAAATGTAACTTAGATATTGGGTTTCACTATGTAAAGCGCTTTGAGTCACTAGAGAAAAGCGCTATATAAATATAATTCGCAATTCGCAATAACAATACCGATCACATGTCACAGTGCATTGTTCCATTTATTTATGGTAAGTGCTAACACGACAAGTTGAGTTTATACCAAAAAGTTCTATTTTGGTTTCATCTGACCACATGACATTCTCCCAATCCTCTGCTGTATCATCCATGTATCCATTTTGGTATAAACTCAACTCGTCGTGTTTGGAGGAAGAAGAATACTGAGTTGCATCCCAAGAACACCATACCTACTGTGAAGCATGGGAGTGGAAACATCATGCTTTGGGGCTGTTTTTCTGCTAAGGGGACAGGACGATTGATCCGTGTTAAGGAAAGAATGATAGGGGCCATGTATCGTGAGATTTTGAGCCAAAACCTCCTTCCAACAGTGGGAGCTTTGAATGGTTGACCAAATACTTATTTTCCACTGTAATTTACAAATAATTTAAAATTCCTACAATGTGAATTCCTGGATTTTTTTTTCACATTCTGTCTCTCACAGCTGAAGTGTACCTATGATGAAAATTACAGACCTCTGTCATCATTTTAAGTGGGAGAAATTGCTCAATCGGTGGCTGACTAGATAAGTTTTTGCCCCACTGTACATGTCCTGATGGAACATGATATAAAGTCACACTCTTAAAAGTTACTGATGCCTGGCAACTTTTGTTAATGTGCACATGATGTAATAGTAATAATTAAAGCAGGCATGTAAGCAGGCAGCCCAGTCTCTGCTGAGTCTGGACGGGCAATATAGACCCCCCACCCCACCCCCCCTCCACACCAGACGGCGAGACAAGAGGGGCCTTCTGCTCAAACGAAACTTGAATGGAAATTGACTTTACTTAAAACAATAGAAATGCAACACTTTGAGCACACAATTTGTTTTATTAGGGTTGTTAAAGATAACAAGTTAACTCATGTTATTGATTACAAACAAATATTGCATTACCATGTGTAGAGTAGGAAGGGGGTTGCATCCATCCCATCCCATCCATCCATTTTCTACCGCTTATTCCCTTTGGGGTCACGGGGGGTCGCTGGTGCCTATCTCAGGTACAATCGGGCGGAAGGCGGTGTACACCCTGGACAAGTCGCCACCTCGTCGCAGAGGAAGGGGATTCATGTGGCCCCATTCATCACCGTTTACCTGACACATGAAACATAATTAATTGGGGTGGGTTGCACGACCCCAGTTAGCCGCCAGATGGTAGTAGAGTGTTGAATATCTTAAGGCAACACTTAAGAACTTGCATTTTTGGTTGATTTTGGCAACACCAATGGACCAAAGCGGTAGTGTTCTGCCAGAAGACGACCACATTTCCCATGAGGACTATCAATCAATAATCAATCAATGTTTTTATATATATATAGCCCTAAATCACGTGTCTCAAAGGGCTGCACAAGCCACAACGATATCCTCGGTTCAGATCCCACATCAGGGGCAAGGAAAAACTCGACCCAATGGGAAAATGTGAAACCTTGGAGAGGACCGCAGGGCGACCGGTGCAATGGACATCGAGTGAATCTATTATAATATTGTGAGAGTCCAGTCCATAGTGGATCTTTATTTCTTTCTTTTCTTTTCTTTTCTTTTATTTTCTTTTCTCAGTTTATTTCGAACATGACATACATACAACATTATACATCAGTTAAATTCATCATTTCGCAATTCACAATACATCATGTCCGAAAAGGAGTAACTCAGATATGGTAACACTAGCGAGCAGTAGAGAAGATAAAGTGATTTTTGGCCCAAGACGTATTTTGCTTTATTCATTATTGAAATATTTTTTGCCACCTTATGTTGTATGTTTTGTATATGAGATTTCCAGTTCATTTTATCATCTATTAATACTTCCAAAAATCTGGTTTCTTTTACCCTTTCGATATCTAACATAATAGTGAGAGTCCAGTCCGTAATAGGGCCAGCAGGAGACCATCCCGAGCGGAGACAGGTCAGCAGCGCAGAGACCCGACTTTGGACAGCCAGCGCTTCATTCGTGTCCACCGCATTTAGCGTCATACTGACATGATGTCCGCTGTAATATTGGCACAAATTGCAAATACTACATCTCTAATAGCTATGCTGATGTTAAATAGCAGACACTATCGAGAAATGGTCTTGGATTGCGGTACAAACATGACGCTACTACCAAGAATGTATCAGGGCGGATGCAGGTTCGAAGCAAAGAAAGGGCAGCGGGAGATTTTTTTCGAAGGAAGTAGTGTTGAACTTTGAACTATCAAGCTGGTGGCTATTTAATGCCACCGCGCAAATTTCTGTATTATCATTTTGATTCGAGCATGGAAAATTACTTTGAAATAAGGCTCCGGTTTTCTTTTTGTTTTGTCAGACAAAACTTTTAATTTCTTTGGTTGTTTTGGAGCTTTAGCTAGGATAGTAGTAATTGCTTGTAGGCGTTCTTCTTGTTATTCTTTTAGTTCCCATGGACTCCTGTCTTTTTAACGAATGGGGTAAGGAGGACTGACGTATGCCGTAAAGCAAGTCAGCACATTTGTAATTTTCCTCAATGTCGCTAAGTGTTGGTGGAAGCGATAACGACTCCCTCAGGCCATGACATAGGTGTCATTCAACCAATTGTAAGTCGATGTGTCATCTCAGAAATTCTGAAAATATTTTATGAAGATCGAAAAGTTTCATAGTGCTGCTTTAAAATCAATCACATTTTATTTATATAGCCCTTAATCACAAGCGTCTCAAAGAGCTGCACAAGCCACAACGACATCCTCGGCCCAGATCTCACATCCGGGCTAGAAAACACTCAAAACCAATGGGATACAATGAGAAACCTTGGATGGGACCATCCTCTTTTGTCATCTAAAAACCTATCCTGCAGTACATACAAAATAGTGCTGTGAGGATCCTGATGAGAGTGTGAAAATATGATCACATCACACCAACTCTCAAATCCCTTCACTGGCTTCCTGTTCCGTTCAGGATTGAAATCAAAATCTCTCTACTAACTCACCACTGCTTCCATGGAAATACCCCCGTCTACCTCAAAGAACTGCTCACCCCCAAATCCTCCATACGACACCTCCGCTCCAAACAGGCTAACCTTCTCCAACCTCCTAGGACAAAGCTAAGAACTATGGGAGACTGGGCTTTCTGCTCAGTGCTCCCAGTCTGTGGAACGCTCTCCCTGACCACCTGAGGGCACCTCAGACTGTGGATGCTTTTAAAAAAGGCTTAAAAACCCATCTTTTAAAATAAGCATTTTTATAGATATGCATGCTGATTCTAGGGATAGGCTGTTTCTAGTTTTATATTTTATTTTTATAATTGTTATTATTATTACAATTTTTTTTACACTGTGGCACTTTAAGGTTGTTTGCTCAACGTAAAGTGATTTTTTACAAATACAATCTATTATTATCATTATTATTATCATCATTATCCACGCAGGAGAGGGGGGCAGAGCAGAAAAGAGACGGCAGATCAACTGGTCTAAAAAGGGGGGTTTATTTAAAGGCTAGCGTATACAAATGAGTTTTTAGATGGGACTCAATTCATTCTACTGAGGTAGCATCTCTAACTGTTACCAATAGGGAATTCCAGAGTACTGGAGTCCGACTAGAAAACGCTCTACAGACCTCAGGCTGTTTTCGGGCTCTGGGAATCACTAATAAGCCAGAGTTCTTAGAACACAGATTTCTTGCCGGGACATATGTTACAATACAATCAGCAAAATGTGTTTTGCGTCAATTCAAACTTCGACCACAGCATCAGTTGCTATGTAGAGTGGTGCTTTCTATTATTTTCAGCAGACTGCATTGCAAAATGATCAAACCCCCCTCTATTCCTCTTACGGAATGGTGCCATATAAATAATTTCCCTACCAAATGTGCAGATTAATGGTCTGTGATCAAATAGATGCCTATGTCCGTGCAAAGATGAGTGATCAGACTGGGACTGACTGGTGTGTTGGCTGCCTAATTTTACTTAAAAACAAACCCTGACTGGACTTTGGCTAAAACTGTTTGTAGTGGCAAAATCTACTGGTTACTCACGTCCTGTCAGGGAGCACAGGTCTCATAAAACCGCTTCAGAAGTGATGACACAGGGTTCGGTGTCGGCTGGGCGCGAACTCACACGGTAGAACAACCGTGTTTCTCCCCCGTTGCCATTAATGTTTTTATTGAAGTCAAAGAACACGATGACATAAAACACATGCACGCATGTTCAGCTCACATGAAGTTTGAAGTCGTAAATCTTCAAGTTAAAGTACCGTTGCAACAGCGCAATAGGAATACGGCCTTTTTTCTTAGCAAGTTTTGTGCAAATAAATTACGTGCGTTCAAGGAAAACCTTTACAAAGTGTTGCTTCATGATGTTTTGGCAGTAAAATGGCATTCGTGACAAAATATTGTGCTCATTTTTAACCTGTGATTCATCTCGACTAATCGTGATTAATCCAAATCTAAAAAGTAAGCATTTGACAGTACTTATTTGTATTATTTCTCATTGTCAAACATTAAACTAATACCCTAGCCCAGTGGTTCTCAACTTTTTTTCAGTGATGTACCCCCTGTGAACATTTTTTTAATTCAAGTACCCCCTAATCAGAGCAAAGCATTTTTGATTGAAAAAAAAAAAACAGATAACAAAGTAAAATACAGCACTATGTTATCAGTTTCTGATTTATTGAATTGTATAACAGTACAAAATATTGCTCATTTGTAGTGGTCTTTCTTGAACTATTTGGGAAAAACAGATATGAAAATAACTAAAAACTTGTTGAAAAATAAACAAGATATTCAATTATAAATAAAGATTTCTACACATAGAAGTAATCATCAACTTAAAGTGCCCTCTTTGGGGATTGTAATAGAGATCTGTCTGGATTCATGAACTTAATTCTAAACATTTCTTCACAAAAATAGAAATCTTTAACATCAATATTTATGGAAAATGTCCACAAAAAATCTAGCGTAAACACTGAATATTGCATTGTTGGATTTTTTTCACAGTTTATGAACTTACATTCATATTTTGTTGGAAGTATTAATAAATAAATATATTTATAAAGGATCTCTGAATTGTTGCTAATTTTAGAATATTTAAAAAAAATCTCACGTACCCCTTGGCATACCTTCAAATACCCCCAGCGGTACGCTTACCCCCATTTGAGAACCACTGCCCTAGCCGATAAAGGTCACATTAACACAACACAACAACTTTATGCCACAACACAACTTTACGCGACGACAGCAGAACTCGGGTGTTCCGGAAAGCAGGTTAAGTTAAAGTTAAACTACCAACGATTGTCACACACACTAAGTGTGGTGAAATGTGTCCTCTGCATTTGACCCATCCCCTTGTTCACCCTCTGGGAGGTGAGGGGAGCAGTGAGCAGCAGCGGTAGCTGCGCCCAGGAATCATTTTTGGTGATTTAACCCCCATTTCCAACCCTTGATGCTGAGTTTCAAGCAGGGAAGTAAAGGGTCCCATTTTTATAGTCTTTGGTATGACTATGTCGGGGTTTGAACTCACAACCGACCGATCTCAGGGAGGACACTCTAACCACTAGGCCACTGAGTAGGTAAGGTTAGGTTAAGTGAAAAGTCCGAGAATGTAAAGCCTGAGATGAGGGAAATTCAGGGCTTTTTTGTTTTAGAAAGGCAAGTCAAAACTCAGAGTTAATTACAATGGTAACTTACTCTGTGAACTTAACCTGCTTGCTGGGATTTTTCGAAAAAAAAACCCTTTTTGACCAACCTGTAATGAGAAACTTAAAAAAATGTGATGTCCATAATTTTACGCACGTTTGAAATTCTCAAACGGACTCCATCTAGTTGTACGCCAAATAATCACTTCATTAAATATTCAAACACAGTCTTACTGTTCAAACTGTGTGGAATGTCACAGTGGCTAACAATATTACTTTGTAAATACATTGTTAAATAAAACAATGTAAACCGTGGGCAGCACGATGGTACAGGGGTCAGTATGTCTGCCTCACAATACAAAGGTCCTGAGTAGTCCTGGGTTCAATCCCGGGGTCGGGATCTTTTCTGTGTGGAATTTGCATGTCCTCCCCGTGACTGCATGGGTTCCCTCTGGGTACTCCGGCTTTCTCCCACCTCCAAAGACATGCACCTGGGGATAGGTTGATTGGCAACACTAAATTGGCCCTGGTGTGTGAATGTTGTCTGTCTATCAGTGTTGGCCCTGCGATGAGATGGCGACCGTACACCGTCTTCCGCCCGATTGTAGCTGAGATAGTCACCAGCGACCCCAAAAGGGAATAAGCGGTAGAAAATAGATGTTAACTAAAACCTCTGTCTTGTTTTTAATGAATACTAAGGCCTACTGCACTACTGTATTTTAATGGTGGTCATTAAAACAAGTGTTTTCTGAGGTGGTATTTGGTGAAAAAGGTTTGACAACCACAGGCTTGAAATATAATAAAGTAAATGTTTGTTATTTATTATTTGAAATATAACAACAGTTATATGTGTCAAGGTGGGGTTGGGGGGAGGGGTTGCAGCTTGCTGCGAGATTTTTTCTTCCGTGATGTTCATAGTTCATGCTGCTTTGCTCATGTCAGAGTAAGTGTTGTTTTATATTCATAGTTTATGTTGAAGTATTAGTTGTGTTCCCTGCGTTAAGTTTTGTTTCTCCCCATGTGAGCGCCTTTTGTTTGTAGCTTTTGAGTTAAAATTAAAATCATGTTTTTACCTTCAAGCCAAGTCTGTTTGCATCACGGAAGAACAAATCTCGCAGCAAGCTGCGACCTCCCCGTCTTGACAATATGTGAGCAATATTAATTACAATAAGTAAAACAACCTGCTAACCAAAGCTGAAATGTTAAATGTTTCTTATTTCAAGAACTATGTCGTGATTATCATATTTTTACACATATGATAATTAAAATAAACAATGCATTCCTCCATGTGTATTTCGTACAGTTGTGATTGCACCTTAATTAGGATGATTTTTTATTCCGCATCATTCCTCCACTTTTTTTATTTCGATTTACATGCATATGAAATCAATAAATTCAATATCATATCAATAAAATACCGCATATGAACATATCTCTCACTTCAGAGCAACATCAGTTTACTGCATTATTTTTCCTGTCTAAATTAAAAATATTTATGATTAAATTAAAAATACAGACTTTTTTTTGTCCACAGTTGCTATGGTGAATCCAAAAATTGTATTAAAGTTAAAAAGTGGCTTTGGAGCAATCAAAGCTGCTCACAGGGTCACTAAGTTGGGCACTATGTTGACAGATCAACCTAATGTGTATTGTCTAAATTAAAATTATTTATAGTTAAATTGAAAATACAGACTTTTTTTGTCCACAGTTGCTATGGTGAATCCAAAAATTATATTGAAGTTAAAAAGTGGCTTTGGAGCAATCAAAGCTGCTCACACGGTCACTAAGGTGGGCACTATGTTGACAGATCAACTTAATGTGTATTGTCTAAATTACAATTATTTATAATTAAATTAAAAATACAGAATTTTTTGTCCACAGTTGCTATGGTGAATCCAAAAATTGTATTGAAGTTAAAAAGTGGCTTTGGAGTAATCAAAGCTACTCACACGGTCACTAAGGTGGGCACTATGTTGACGGATCAGCTTAATTTGTATTGTCTAAATTAAAATTATTCATAATTAAATAAAAAATACATACTTTTTTGTCCACAGTTGCTATGGTGAATCCAAAAATTGTATTGAAGTTAAAAAGTGGCTTTGGAGCAATCAAAGCTGCTCACACGGTCACTAAGGTGGGCACTATGTTGACAGATCAACTTAATGTGTATTGTCTAAATAAATAAAAAATATAATTAAATAAAAAATACAGACTTTTTTTGTCCACAGTTGCTATGGTGAATCCAAAAATTGTATTGAAGTTAAAAAGTGGCTTTGGAGTAATCAAAGCTACTCACACGGTCACTAAGGTGGGCACTATGTTGACAGATCAACTTAATGTGTATTGTCTAAATTAAAATTATTTATAATTGAATTAAAATAGACTTTTTTTGTCCACAGTTGCTATGGTGAATCCAAAAATTATATTGAGGTTAAAAAGTGGCTTCGGAGCAATCAAAGCTGCTCAGGTGGGCACTAAGGTGGGCACTATGTTGACAGATCAACTTAATGTGTATTGTCTAAATTACAATTATTTATAATTAAATTAAAAATACAGACTTTTTTGTCCACAGTTGCTATGGTGAATCCAAAAATTGTATTGAAGTTAAAAAGTGGCTTTGGAGCAATCAAAGCTGCTCACACGGTCACTAAGGTGGGCACTTTGTTGTCAGATCAACTTAATATGTATTGTATTTATCCATGACAGCATTTTTGTTGTAAATTGTGAGGTGAATTGATTAACGTGGACCCCGATTTAAACAAGTTGAAAAACTTATTCGGGTGTTACCATTTAGTGGTCAATTGTACGGAATATGTACTGTACTGTGCAATCTACTAATAAAAGTATCAATCAATCAAGTGTGTCTTTTAAAATCATGGTTGTTTTTACAAATGACAGATTTGTGTGATGAGAAATGATATGTGGTTGTATTGTATATTAAGTATATGTCCATGAAAGGGCATATTATGACTTTTCTTAATTTGATTACGTGATATGATAGGATTTTATTGTCATAATTTTATTGCATGATTTTTGTATCCCTTTAATTTAGGTAGCCAGGGACTGCAGATGGAAATGAGCTATTTAGCTTTAATCTGGTACAGAACAAATCTATCTTTGAGCTTAATGTTTCTGTGCATTGTCCCTTCAATAAAGACTAAAAAAAAAAAAAAAAAATCAGTGCTATATTGATCATGCCTTTTTGTTGTGGTTTTAACTCAGAGTCAACATACCCAAGATTGATTGAAATGACTCATATCAGCTGTTCTGCATGTTGTGTTGTGGCTTTAAGTTGTTGTGTTTAGGCGTGTACAATCCTTGCGACTTTTTCTTGGCCTTTGTAAACTATTATGTGCTGCTGGATGATCCATTGGAGGCTCTGCTAAAACTGTAACTATTTGAAATGATCGAAAACTAATCTAATAAAACAACATACAGTCCCTCTACCAACGCCAACATCAGAATAACCGAAAGAGGTTTCGCTTCAACCTCATTAAGGAGTCATAATAAACAATACAATGTGTTTTTAATGGATGGCAAATCTTCCTTCCCAGATCTGGTCCAGTTGTGGGTTTCCCATGACTGCAGTGGTGTCATGATGATGGATGGGCGAGGTTGGCGGGGGGCTGCCTCTTGCCCTCCTCCTCTGAGATGTCCCACAGACTGACGGGCACATTGATAATGCTCCGCTAAAAAAAGGCCCACTCTCTGCAGTACAGAGGTGTGCACCAGTGGAAAAAAATATGCCTGTAAATGAGAAAAAGAAGGCAAAACTGGGGTAAAAAAATTAATGTGTGGAGTTTTCTGTGGCATCAGGTGCATTTCTTTTTACGTATGAAAAGCACCTTATAAGATTTGATTGATTGATCATTGAAGTTAACACAAAGCCGAACTGTTATTGTGCGATACCACACATTTTTTATTTCCGATCCGATGCCGAGTAAAATTTAGGCTTGGATTGGCAATATTGATCCGACGCTATACTTTGTGCAAATGTACCCTATGTGTCTGACAAAATTAAAAAGTATTCAAATAATAACATATTCATTAAAAAAAACAGTATATAATAGTAAGTGAATATTACAGGTGTCTTTTGAAAAAAATATTACTTTCTCAGTGTTTCAAAGTTGTCTTGATTTTCTTTTATTAGAATACTTAAATAGCGTATATACAGTGGGGCAAAAAGTATTTAGTCAGCCACCGATTGTGCAAGTTCTCCCAATTAAAATGATGACAGAGGTCTGTAATTTTCATCATAGGTACACTTCAACTGTGAGAGACAGAATGTGAAAAAAAATCCAGGAATTCACATTGTAGGAATTTTAAATAATTTATTTGTAAATTATGGTGGAAAATAAGTATTTGGTCAACCATTCAAAGCTCTCACTGATGGAAGGATGTTTTGGCTCAAAATCTCACGATACATGGCCCCATTCATTCTTTCCTTAACACGGATCAATCGTCCTGTCCCCTTAGCAGAAAAACAGCCCCAAAGCATGATGTTTCCACCCCCATGCTTCACATTAGGTATGGTGTTCTTCGGATGCAACTCAGTATTCTTCTTCCTCCAAACAAGACGAGTTGAGTTTATACCAAAATGGATACATGGATGATACAGCAGAGGATTGGGAGAATTTCATGTGGTCAGATGAAACCAAAATAGAAATTTTTGGTATGAACTCAACTCGTCTGCCAAAATTAAAAAGTTTTCAAATAATAACATATTCATTAAAAAAAAACAGTATAAAACAATAACAAAAGAATATTACATTTTAACAGAAGTGTAGATAGAACATGTTGAAACAGAAAATAGGCAGATATTAACAGTACATGAACAAGTTCAGCAACAAATCCATGTTTGCAGTTTTTCTGCTCATAATGTTGAGAAAATAACAGAATAAAAAAATGACACTATGTTACTGCATACTTCAACCGACTAATTAGGAGCCTTTGTTTGCTTACTTACTACTAAAAGACAAGTTGTCTTGTATGTTCACTATTTTATTTAAGGACAACTTGCAATAAGAAACATATGTTTATAAACCGTAAGATTTTTTGTGAAAATAAAGCCAACAATGACATTATTTAGAAAAGTAACGAAAAGTACCCAAATACATGTTGGTACCTGTACCAAAATATTGGTATCGGGACATCACTAGTCTCTATTGGGAAAAAAAGGTTGGGGGACCTAGATCTAAAGCAGGGGTCACCAACGCGGTGCCCACGCGCACCAGGTAGCCCCTAAGGACCAGATGAGTCGCCCGCTGGCTTGTTCTAAAAATAGCTCAGATAGCAGCACTTACCAGTGAGCTGCCTCTAATTTTAAAATTGTATTTATTTACTATCAAGCTGGTCTCGCTTTGTTAGACATTTTTAATTCTAAGAGACAAAACTCAAATTGAATTTGAAAATCCAAGAAAATACCTTTTTAAATTCCTTCCTTTTCTTTCCTGACAATTCAAATCAATGTTCAAGTAAATATATATATTTTTTTTTGTAAAGAATAATAAATACATTTTAATTTAAATCTTCATTTTAGCTTCTGTTTTTTCGACGGAAAATATTTGTGAAATATTTCTTCAAACTTATGATTAAAATTCAAAAATAATTTTCTGGAAAATATAGAAAATCTGTAGAATCAAATTTAAATCTTATTTTAAAATCATATGAATTTCTTTGAAAATTTTTGTTCTGGAAAATCTAGAAGAAATAATGATTTGTTTTTGTTAGAAATATAGCTTGGTCCAATTTGTTACATATTCTGACAAAGTGCAGATTGGATTTAAAACATGTCATCAAAATTCTAAAATTAATCTTAATCAGGAAAAATTACTAATGATGTTCCATAAATAATTTTTTTAATTTTTTCAAAAAGATTCAAATTAGTTAGTTTTTCCTCTTAATTTTTTTCGGTAGAATTTTGAATTTCAAAGAGTCGAAATTGAAGATAAACAATGTTTCAAAATTTAATTATTTTTTTAATGTGTTTTTTCTCCTCTTTTAAACCGTTCAATTAAGTGTTTTTTTCATCATTTATTCTCTTCAAAAAACCTTCCGTAAAACGAAAAAAAAATGTACGACGGAATGACAGAAATACCCATTTTTTATATATATATATAATTTGGCTATTTCTGGCCATTTATTTAAGTGTGTATCAAACTGGTAGCCCTTCGCATTAATCAGTACCCAAGTAGCAGCTCTTGGTTTCAAAAAGGTTGGTGACCCCTGATCTAAAGCATAGCAAATAGCTGAGAGACAGTCCTCAGTGACAAGGGGCGGCATAGCTCGGTTGGTAGAGTGGCCGTGCCAGCAACTCGAGGGTTGCAGGTTGGATTCCCGCTTCCGCCATCCTAGTCACTGCCGTTGTGTCCTTGGGCAAGACACTTTACCCACCTGCTCCCAGGGCTACCCACACTGGTTTAAATGTAACTTAAATATTGGGTTTCACTATGTAAAGCGCTTTGAGTCACTCGAGAAAAGCGCTATATAAATATAATTCACTTCACTCATCTCAAAATGCTAACTAGTTGACATCCTTTCAAGTCGAGGTACGACTGTAATATCATTGTTTACCTTATAACAGGTTCCTCCCGTCACACGCTATATATGCATGAAGTGATTTACAGCCTCCGTGTTTCCCACTTCTGTCGTGTGTAGCATTAGTCATATTGAACACTTCATTGGGGTCAAAGGTTATTTCCATCTGAGGATAACAAAAAAACAAAAAAAAAAAAAACAGACCAGCAGAGTGTGAGTGACCATGACCCAGGTGACTCTGTCCAACAGGATGGTCTCCAATACTGCGGAGACGTCAACAATGACTCTTGGCGGCTGGGAGAGGCGGCCTTGTAGGAGGGTTGATACCATTTCCAATAAAACACGAATAAATCAGCAGGCTCGCAGTTTTCTCAGAACCGCCATTGTACTTTTGTGTCTAAATAACATCCAAGTTGGCTTTGTCACATCAGATAAGCGCCGGCGGGTGCGATGACATCCGTGTCTTGGCATGGCCGCCCTTACTAACACGCTTGTGTAGCACAGTGTTTTTCAACCTTTTTTTGAGTCAAGGCCCATTTTTTTTGCGTTGAAAAAAATCCATAGGCACACCACCGGCTGAAATCATTAAAAAAACGAAACTCAGTTGACAGTAAAAATTATGTTTAATATGACTTTAAACCATAACCAAACATGCATCTCTATAGCTCTTGTCTCAAAGTAGGTGTATTGTCACCACCTGTCACATCACGCCTTGACGTCTTTTGTCATTTTTGCTGTTTTACTGTGTGTAGTGTTTTAGTTCTTATCTTTGGTAGCTTTTTCTCTTTTTTTTGGTATTTTCCTGTAGCAGTTCCATGTCTTCTTTTACCGCCTCTACTTTGTTTTAGCAATCAAGAATATTCCAGTTGTTTTTTAATCTTTCTTTGTGGGGGACATTGTTGATTCGGATATACATTGTGGACGCCGTCTTTCCTCCACAGTAAGTCTTTGCTGTCGTCCAGCATTCTGTTTTTATTTACTTTGTAGCCAGTTCAGTTTTAGTTTCATTCTGTATAGCAGGGGTCCGAAAACCTCTTTGGCTGGGAGAGCCATGAAAGCCAAAGATTTTAAAAAGTATTTTGTCATTTATGCTGTTTTACTGTGTGTAGTGTTTTAGTTCTTATCTTGCGCTCCTACTTTGGTAGCTTTTTCTATTATTTTTTTTTGTATTTTCCTGTAGCAGTTTCATGTCTTCCTTTACCGCCTCTACTTTGTTTTAGCAATCAAGAATATTCTAGTTGTTTTTTTATCCTTCTTTGAGGGGGACATTGTTGATTCGGATATACATTGTGGACGCCGTCTTTCCTCCTCAGTAAGTCTTTGCTGTCGTCCAGCATTCTGTTTTTGTTTACTTTATAGCCAGTTTAGTTTTAGTTTCATTCTGTATAGCAAGGGTCCGAAACATTTTTGGCGGAGAGGGTCATGAAAGCCAAAGATTTTAAAAAGTATTTTGTCATTTTTGCTGTTTTACTGTGTGTAGTCTTTTAGTTCTTATCTTGTGCTCCTACTTTGGTAGCTTTTTCTCTTTTTTTTTGGTATTTTCCTGTAGCAGTTTCATGTCTTCTTTTTCGTCCTCTACTTTGTTTTAGTAATCAAGGATATTCCAGTTGTTTTTTATCCGTCTATGTGGGGGACATTGTTGATTCGGATATACATCGTGGACGCCGTCTTTCCTCCTCAGTAAGTCTTTGCCGTCGTCCAGCATTCTGTTTTTGTTTACTTTGTAGCCAGTTCAGTTTTAGTTTAATTCTGTACAGCAGGGGTCCGAAACCTTTTTGGCTGAGAGAGCCATGAAAGCCAAGTTTTTAAAAAGTATTTTGTCATTTTTTATGTTTTACTCTGTGTAGTGTTTTAGTTCTTATCTTGCGCTCCTACTTTGGTAGCTTTTTCTCTTTTTTTGGTATTTTTCTGGAGCAGTTTCATGTCTTCTTTTACCGCCTCTACTTTGTTTTAGCAATCAAGAATATTCCAGTTGTTTTTTTTATCCTTCTTTGTGGGGGACATTGTTGATTCGGATACACATTGTGGACGCCGTCTTTCCTCCTCAGTAAGTCTTTGCTGTCGTCCAGCATTCTGTTTTTGTTTACTTTGTAGCCAGTTCAGTTTTAGTTTCATTCTGGTATAGCAGGGGTCCGAAACCTTTTTGGCTGAGAGAGCCATGAAAGCCAAGGATTTTAAAAAGTATTTTGTCATTTTTGATGTTTTACTCTGTGTAGTGTTTTAGTTCTTATCTTGCGCTCCTACTTTGGTAGCTTTTTCTCTTTTTTTGGTATTTTTCTGGAGCATTTTCATGTCTTCTTTTACCGCCTCTACTTTGTTTTAGCAATCAAGAATATTCCAGTTGTTTTTTTTATCCTTCTTTGTGGGGGACATTGTTGATTCGGATATACATTGTGGACGCCGTCTTTCCTCCTCAGTAAGTCTTTGCTGTCGTCCAGCATTCTGTTTTTGTTTACTTTGTAGCCAGTTCAGTTTTAGTTTCATTCTGGTATTGCAGGGGTCCGAAACCTTTTTGGCTGAGAGAGCCATGAAAGCCAAGGATTTTAAAAAGTATTTTGTCATTTTTGCTGTTTTGCTGTGTGTAGTGTTTTAGTTCTTATCTTGCGCTCCCACTTTGGTAGCTTTTTTTCTTTTTTTTGTTTTTTTCCTGTAGCAGTTTCATGTCTTCTTTTACCGCCTCTACTTTGTTTTAGCAATCAAGAATATTCCAGTTGTTTTTTTTATCCTTCTTTGTGGGGGACATTGTTGACTCGGATATACATTGTGGACGCCGTCTTTCCTCCTCAGTAAGTCTTTGCTGTCGTCCAGCATTCTGTTTTTGTTTACTTTGTAGCCAGTTCAGTTTTAGTTTCATTCAGTATAGCAGGGGTCCGAAACCTTTTTGGCTGAGAGAGCCATGAAAGCCAAAGATTTTAAAAAGTATTTTGTCATTTTTGCTGTTTTACTCTGTGTAGTGTTTTAGTTCTTATCTTGCGCTCCTGCTTTGGTAGCTTTTTCTCTTTTTTTGGTATTTTCCTGTAGCAGTTTCATGTCTTCTTTTACCGCCTCTACTTTGTTTTAGCAATCAAAGATATTCCAGTTGTTTTTTTTATCCGTCTATGTGGGGGACATTGTTGATTCGGATATACATTGTGGACGCCGTATTTCCTCCTCAGTAAGTCTTTGCTGTTGTCCAGCATTCTTTTTTTTTTTTTACTTTGTAGCCAGTTCAGTTTTAGTTTAATTCTGTATAGCAGGGGTCCAAAACCTTTTTGGCTGAGAGAGCCATGAAACCCAAAGATTTTAAAAAGTATTTTGTCATTTTTGCTGTTTTATTGTGTATAGTGTTTTAGTTCTTATCTCGCGCTACTACTTTGGTAGCTTTTTCTCTTTTTTTTTGGTATTTTCCTGTAGCAGTTTCATGTCTTCCTTTACCGCCTCTACTTTGTTTTAGCAATCAAGAATATTCCAGTTGTTTTTTATCCTTCTTTGTGGGGGACATTGTTGATTCGGATATACATTGTGGACGCCGTCTTTCCTCCTCAGTAAGTCTTTGCTGTCATCCAGCATTCTGTTTTTGTTTACTTTGTAGCCAGTTCAGTTTTAGTTTCATTCTGTATAGCAGGGGTCCAAAACCTTTTTGGCTGAGAGAGCCATGAAAGCCACAGATTTTAAAAAGTATTTTGTCATTTTTATTGTTTTACTGTGTGTAGTGTTTTAGTTCTTATCTTGCGCTCCTACTTTAGTAGCTTTTTCTCTTTTTTTTGGTATTTTCCTGTAGCAGTTTCATGTCTTCTTTTACTTCCTCTACTTTGTTTTAGCAATCAAGAATATTCCAGTTGTTTGTTTATCCTTTTTTGTGGGGGACATTGTTGATTGTCAAGTCACATTCGGATATACATTGTGGACGCAGTCTTTCCTCCTCAGTAAGTCTTTGCTGTCGTCCAGCATTCTGGGTTTTTTTTTAACTTTGTAGCCAGTTCAGTTTTAGTTTAATTCTGTATAGCAGGGGTCCAAAACCTTTTTGGCTGAGAGAGCCATGAAAGCCAAAGATTTTAAAAAGTATTTTGTCATTTTGGCTGTTTTACTGTGTGTAGTGTTTTAGTTCTTATCTTGAGCTCCTACTTTGGTAGCTTTTTCTCTCTTTTTTGGTATTTTCCTGTAGCAGTTTCATGTCTTCCTTTACCGCCTCTACTTTGTTTTAGCAATCAAGAATATTCCAGTTGTTTTTTTTATCCTTCTTTGTGGGGGACATTGTTGATTGTCATGTCACATTCGGATATAAATTGTGGACGCCGTTTTTCCTCCTCAGTAAGTCTTTGCTGTCGTCCAGCATTCTGTTTTTGTTTACTTTGTAGCCAGTTCAGTTTTAGTTTTATTCTGTATAGCCTGGGTCAGGAACCTTTTTGGCTGAGAGAGCCATGAAAGCCAACGATTTTAAAAAGTATTTCCATGAGAGACTTATTATATTTTTAACACTGAATACAACTAAATGCATGTATTTTTAATCAATAAAATGTTTAGAGTACAATAAGTGTCCTATTATTTTTAATAAAATATTTATTCTGAAGCTAACCAATAATTAATAAAATACTTTCTACCAATAATGCGACTTCTTGAACAGGTGCGGTAGAAAAGGGACGGATGGATTAAAATGCATGAGAATGTTTTATATTTTGAACATTATTTTTAACCAGCAAAATTATAAATTTCTTATCGTGTTAAGCAATGTCAGCTAAGATTTATCTGAGAGCCACATGCAGTCATCAAAAGAGCCACATGTTCCCTACTCCTGCTGTATAGCCTTCCCTAAGCTTCAATGCCTTTTCTTAGAGGCATTCACCTTTTTGTTTCTTTTTGGCTCAAGCATTAGACACCTTTTTTACCTGCACCCTGCCTCCCGCTGTTTCCGACATATTGAAGTAAAGTGAATTATATTTGTATAGCGCTATATTTGAAAGTAACAATTTAAACATAATTAAAGAATAAATGTACTTATTTTATACACTGTCCAGCATGGATTCGAACCCTGTACTCCTCCAGGTACACAGCTGGAAATTTGCCATTATATTGTTATCGGTGAAGAAGATTAAAACGTTTCCACACACATATTCCTAGCCACTTCCTATGAAGCACCCAGACACTAATTAATTGACATTTTACCTACACTTATCCACACAAGACAGGTGCCCCACGTATCTCGAGGGCTTACGTACAACGCGTGATAAGTAGGGGCGGCCCTGATGCTTGGATTAAACCCTGTGTACTTTTTGAAGTACTTCAAAATGTGTCGTTTTTATAGAGGCAAAATTGTATCACTGAATAGCATATCACTGCTCGATGAGTCGAATGCCAGTCATGGGCGTTACAAAATATCTGAAAGGTAGACATTTATCCATGAAAATATGGAGAAGCTACTGATGGTGTCTTTGAAAAAAATATTACTTTCTCAGCGTTTCAAAGGTGTCTTGATTTTCTTTTATTTGAATACATTTTAAATAGCGTATATACAGTGGGGCAAAAAAGTATTTAGTCAGCCACCGATTGTGGAAGTTCTCCCACTTAAAAAAATTGACAGAGGTCTGTAATTTTCATCATAGGTACACTTCAACTGAGAGAGACAGAATATGAAAAAAAAATCCAGGAAATCACATTGTAGAAATTTTAAAGAATTTATTTGTAAATTATGGTGGAAAAAAAGTATTTGGTCAACCATTCAATGCTCTTTCTGATGGAAGGAGGTTTTGGCTCAAAATCTCACGATACATGGCCACATTCATTCTTTCCTTAACACGGATAAATCGTCCTGTCCTCTTAGCAGAAAAACAGCCCCAAAGCATGATGTTCCCACCCCCATGCTTCACAGTAGGTCTGGTGTTCTTGGGATGCAACTCAGTATTCTTCTTCCTCCAAACAAGACAAGTTGAGTTTATACCAAAATGGATACATGGATGATACAGCAGAGGATTGGGAGAATGTCATGTGGTCAGATGAAACAAAAATATAAATTTTTGGTATAAACTCAACTTGTCATGTTTGGAGGAAGAAGAATACTGAGTTGCATCCCAAGAACACCATACCTACTGTGAAGCATGGGGGTGGAAACATCATGCTTTGGGGCTGTTTTTCTGCTAAGGGGACAGGACGACTGATCCATGATAAGGAAAGAATGAATGGGGCCATGAATCGTGAGATTTTGAGCCAAAACCTCCTTCCATTAGTGAGAGCTTTGAATGGTTGACCAAATACTTATTTTCCACCATAATTTACAAATAAATTATTTTAAAGTCCTACAATGTGAATTACTGGATTTTTTTTGCACATTCTGTCTCTCACAGTTGAAGTGTACCTATGATGAAAATTACAGACCTCTGTCATCATTTTAAGTGGGAGAACTTGCACAATCGGTGGCTGACTAAATACTTTTTTGCCCCACTGTACATGTAATACGATATAACAGTACAATATTTCCTGCCAATATCGGCATAAACATGAGGTATCAGGACATGAAGAAAGCAAAGTTGAAATTGCAACTGATTATTCGAGTATATTGTAGAATAGTGAAGTGAATATTTATATAGCGCTTTTCTCTAGTGACTCGAAGCGCTTTACATAATGAAACCCAATATCTAAGTTACATTTAAACCAGTGTGACAGGCACTGGGAGTAGGTGGGCAAAGTGTCTCGCCCAAACGCACATCGGCAGTGACCAGGATGGCGGAAGCGGGAATCGAACCTGGAACCCTCACGTTGCTGGCACAGACACTCTACCAACCGAGCCATACACAAAGGAACCTACTGATATGGAAGAGAATTACACCGTTACTCTACCGAGCTCGAGAAAGCACCAACACTCAAATAAAAAAAACATCATTTGCAGACTATAGTTACTGGTTTGCAAAAACTATTCATCCATCCATCCATTTCCTACCGCTTATTTCCTTTGGGGTCGTGGGGGGCGCTGGTGCCTATCTCAGCTACAATCGGGCGGAAGGAGGGGTACACCCTGCAAAAAATATTTTTAACCCAAATACCGTATTTCCTTGAATTTCCGCAGGTCAAACTCACTTCGCAAAATAATTAGCGCATGCTCAGTATTACCGCCTGGTCAAACTTGTGACGTCACGGGTGACACTTCCCCTGTCATCATTTTCAAAATAGAGGAGGCTGATTTCAATACCGGTAATTTGAAATCGCATAAAGGGAAGAAGATTAAGAGCTATTCAGTAGGATTTAAGGTCAAGCTTACCACACATTAAAATTTTTACTGCAGGCCTTTGGTTAGTGCCGGAGTGAGAAGAGGTTTTAAAATAATTAGCGCATGCTTACTTTTACCGCATGTCTTTGGTAAGCGCAGGCGTGAAAAGAGGTTTTAAATTAATTCGCGCCCCGGCGGAAATTAAAGGAAACACGGTAGGTGAAATTAGCTCATCTCCCACGGTACACCCGACTGTACGCGGCACAGTGGTTGAAAAAACCCTGGTGTAGTAGGTGCATTCAACTGTCAGCTCTTATTGTGGTGTCAGTCCGGCCTTCTAATTAGTGTCCTCAGCGGGCAGGAAGTGGGCCTGGGCTGGACTAATCTGTCGGCGAGGCCAGTCCATCCTCGCCCCAGCGACTGTTTCCTCAGATAAACCCGTCGTCCTTTATCTAAGAGAGTCGCCACGCACGGGGGGTCCGGGAAGCCCCCCGGCGGTTCTGTTATTACTTATTGCATCTACATCTTTTTTTTTTTTTTACGTGAGGCAGTGCCGTGTTTATGAAAGCGTGTCGGAGAAGTGAGGAACATTCTGGAGGCGGAGCGCTCAGAGACCGGCTATCAGATCACGGCGGTGACAGGTGTTGATGGAGCATGAGAGGGAGGAAGCGTAGTGAAGGACACTTCCTGGCAGACAGTTTTATCAGCCAGGGAGCGGAGGGGTCAGAGAGAGGGTGGACGAGGTTATCACACCCTGCTAGTCAAGTACTGCACCGTGCCTTGAGACACAACATCCACTTGCTGACCAGGGAGAATGTCTCTTTCTTATAAACACTGCCTGAGTTATAGAGATGCCGCCGAGCTGTTAAATAGAGACTTTTTTTCCCGCTTTTTTTTAATTTTTTTTTGCTGTTTTGCTATGGTTGGTCGAAGACACCATGGACAAAAAGGCCTTTTTTAAAATCCCGGTTCTTGCCTTTCTGTGTGCGCACTGCAAAAACTGAAATCTAATTAAGATTAAATAATTGAAATAAGGGGGCTTCACGGTGGCAGAGGGGTTAGTGCGTCTGCCTCACAATACGAAGTTCCTGCAGTCCTGGGTTCAAATCCAGGCTCGGGAACTTTCCGTGTGGAGTTTGCATGTTCTCCCCGTGAATGCGTGGGTTCCCTCCGGGTACTCCGGCTTCCTCCCACTTCCAAAGACATGCACCTGGGGATAGGTTGATTGGCAACACTAAATTGGCCCTAGTGTGTGAATGTGAGTGTGAATGTTGTCTGTGTTGGCCCTGCGATGAGGTGGCGACTTGTCCAGGGTGTACCCCGCCTTCCGCCCGATTGTAGCTGAGATAGGCGCCAGCACCCCCCGCGACCCCAAAAAAAGGGAATAAGCGGTAGAAAATGGATGGATGGATAATTGAAATAAGGGTGATATTTGCTTTCTGTCTGAAAACATACTTCTTCTCACTAAGCCGATTTCATGTTAGAGCATTTTACTTCTAAGGGTTTTGGTCCTAAATTATCTCAGTAGGATATAACAGTTTGTTGCTGAGATTATTATTTTTTTTTTAATTTTTCCTTATCGACCTCCCGCTGATAAACTTTTTTTTTTTTTTTTTAAATAATCATTAACTTTAGAATTTGATGCCAGCAACACGTGACAAAGAAGTTGGGAAAGGTGGCAATAAATACTAATAAAGTCGAGGAATGCTCATCAAACACTTATATGGAACATCCCACAGGTGTGCAGGCTAATTGGGAACAGGTGGGTGCCATGATTGGGTGTAAAAGCAACTTCCATGAAATGCGAAGTAATTCACAAACAAGGATGGGGGGAGGGTCACCACTTTGTAAGCAAATTGTCGAACAGTTTTAGAACAATATTTCTCAACGAGCTATTGCAAGGAATTTAGGGATTTTACCATCTACGGTCCGTAAAATCATCAAAAAGTTCAGAGAATCTGGAGAAATCACTGCACGTAAGCGATGATACTGCAGCCATGAAATTCTAAGTTAATTATTATTTGCAAAAAAAATAAAATTTGTGAGTTTGAACATCAAATATCTTGTTTTTGTAGTGCATTCAATTGAATATGGGTTGAAAAGGATTTGCAAATCATTGTATTCCGTTTATATATACATCCAACACAATTTCCCAACTCATATGGAAACGGGGTTTGTATAATTCAAAAAAAGGAATAAATAAAAAACAGAGGTACAAAACTTGGCTATGAAAACAAAACTATGGTCATAAAACAAAAACTTGCACAATGGCATGAATAACGAAAAACTTACTTGGAACGAGAAAGGAACGGGGTTCATCGGCATGGATAACAAGGTTGTGTCGAGGGTGAGGAGAAGATGATAGAGGGTGATGTTGCCAGGCTGACTGCCTGGCAATTGCAGGCTTAAATGATGACGCGGTGATTGACAACAGGTGCATGAGTCCAAAAGAATCAGGTGCGTGAGTCGTGAGAACAGCTGAACTGATTGGTAGTCATGGAAACAAACACAAAACAGGAACTAATGGAGTCAAAAACAAAACAGAACCTAACTAAACAGAATGTGATCACAAAGACATGACAGTTATTAGTGAGGATATACTTATTTTAAGGTATTTTTGGGTTCTTTGAGGTTAGCTAATTTTACTTGTTTTGGAAAGTCTTGACAAACTGAATTTTCTTGTTCTAATGTCAGATCATTTTGTTTAGTTCAAATAATATACCCCTAATTTTTCAAATTGTTTTCTTGTTTTTGAACACTGACTTTTTATAGTGCATTTTAGACAGCAATTATCTTGGAAGGACTGACTGCTTCCTGTTTGCCAAAAAAGTAGCCAAAAATAAAAGAGAAAGTAAAAATATGCTTGGGCAAAAAGTGAAAGAGGTGGAAAGTGATGAGGGGGGTTTCAAACTTCCCGATGTCCCTTCCTTTCCTCGGCCCCCCAGCAGAGTCCAATTCCTCCACTTGAGCGCTCGGGGCCAACAGCGGGCTGATTAGTCGCCCGCCCCCAGCCGCGCATTTCGCCGAGGACTCTGCGGCGGGACGACTTCAAATGCGCGTCCACCCCAAATAAAACCTGACTGCTCCTAATGGACACGTTTTAATCTCCCTGGCTTTATTTGAAGATTTCCGCCGTTCGCCGCTGGCCCCGGCAGAAACAAATTCCTCCCGCTTTGTTGATTAAACCCTTCCCACTCGGCCCTCGCTTATCGCCCAACAGCGAGCCTCTCTTTTTAATTAAAAGTGAGACGCCGCAAGTGCGCAATTAACAGCTGGTAATTAAAGAGTTCTTCAGAAGTGCAACACTCCACCTTCATTTCAATTATAGCGCGGACAAGTGGCTTTTTGATCTGCAAAGGAGCCGAGTATTTGTTTAGCGGCCGATGCGGAGCCTTGATTGCGGCCTACGTCGGCGGCTGATGATTGATGTGGGAGCAGAACGAGGGATATGAAAAAAAAAAAGTGTGCGACACTATTTCGCAAATGCAAATGGGGCCTTCATGTTAATGAGCAGGCGATGGGCCGACCTGGGCGGTTCCGGCGTGAAACGACAACAAGCGCCAACTCTGCTCCGAACTGATTAGTGCAATTTGAATATGAAAGTTTAATTAAGTGCGCTTGTTTTGGAGGGTGACGCAGAAAAAAACGGCGTTTGTTTGATACTTAACTCCGACGGCTTTTTGATCGGCGAGTAAGTGTGAGCGAGTCGAGACGCTATCCCAAAGGAGGCAGAAGCC
>NC_084623.1:44718876-44813876 GCF_033978795.1 Nerophis ophidion
TGTATATGTGTATGTATATATATATATATATATATATATATATATATATATATATATATATATATATATATATATATATATATATATATATATATATATATTCTACTTAAAAATGTATTCTAATAAAAAAAAAAAAATCAGGACATCTTTGAAACACTGAGAAAGTAATATATTTTTCAAAGACACAATGAGTAGCTTCTCCATATTTTCATGGATAAATTTCCGCCTTTCAGATATTATTGTAACGCCCTTGACTGGCATTAGACTCATCGAACAGAGATACGCTATTCAGTGATACAATGTTGCCTCTATAAAAACCAATTTTTGAAGGTAGCAGGGTTTAATCTAAACATCAGGGCCGCTCGTTAGGCCTCGAGATGCGTGGGGGCACCTCTTTCGTGTGAATAAGTGCATGTGAAATGTCAATTAATTAGTGACTGGGTGTTTCATTTGAAAAATTTCCACAAAACAATTCTTAGAAATTTCCTGCTATGTCATTGATACGAATATAATGGCAAATTTCCAGCGTAAAAAAGTTCATTTTTGAACTGAAATGTATTTAAAATTATGAGTCGATTTGGAATTTTAATAAACGAAAGCGCGATTTCAATGCAAATTATTATTTGTTTTTTGTGCTAAAAATCTTGTCTTTCACTTTATAAGCTTTTATACAACTTACATTTTAACTAGTTTACTGTCACACAATGCTTGTATTCAAATAAACTAAATGTCCACAAATATTTGTTTTTATGAGACATATCTAATAACAGGTGTTCAGGGAAAATCACATAAAGAGCAGGGAAACCTGTGAAACAGGCTTGTAGGGATGCAATAGCTTGTGTTTTTTCCTGACCAAACATATACATATAAACATACATACATACATACATACATACACACAAACTTTTGTACACACATATATATATATATATATATATATATATATATATATATATATATATATATATATATATATATATATATATATATATATATATATATATATATATATATATATATATATATATGTATATGTCAAGGTTTCTGTGGTTCATCCCCAGTGCTCAATACTGTGGTAGTCTGGAATATACATCAGGTCAAGAAAAAAACACAGAGGCTATTTTATACCTAAAATCCCCTGAAGAGCAGGGAAACCTGTGAAACATCCTATAGCAGGTGTTTGCTGAGCCCTGACAACGACCCACAGTGTTTAATTCCAGACTTCCATGCAGGCAGAAAACAATTACCCCAAAAAGGGCACATTCCTACCGTGTTGTCTGGTTGAGTCAGCTCCTTCAAAACATGGAAATGAATTTCCATAACAAAAAAACATAAAACTACTCGAGTGCTCGCCATCCAAAGCGGGATGTTTGCCATCCCACAATCATAAACCAGACATCCTCTGCACCTTTCCAGGAATGCACCAGGTCCGCATGTTGCTCTGAGCTTTGGAAAGTATCTGCCGCTTTGCACGTTATTGTATGTAGCAAGTTCTATAACTAAGTTAAGCTGGAATGATGCTGTGTTTGCACAAGACAGGTAGAGTGGAAAAAGTCTCAAACTATTCACATCCATGACATTCAATAAGGGATGTCAGGGTAGTAGTCGGTGGTCGACATTAAAAATGGCCAAGTGTTCCCACCTGTAGGTTTTTTTCCTGTCTCTGCCATGCAAAACTTTCCGCTTTTTTTTAACTTAATATTGGACCTGCCGTGTTAAATCTGTATCACACAGTTTATGTTAGGCTTAGGGTTGAACGGTATACCAGTATTAGTAAAGTGCCGCGATACTAATGAATGATAGTCGGTACTATACCGCCTCTGGAAAGTACTTGTCGTCGTCACGTTGTGTCATTGCTGGTTTACGAGCAGACGAGCATGTTCAGATGCGCACAATCACTGAGTACTTACAAACAGACAGAGTGAGTAGACAACAAAGGGAGAACGGAAGCAATTTTGGCTTAAAAACTAACAGTATAGGTGAAACTATAACACAAACTCCCACCGGAAGAGGTGCTTTAAAACTTTAACAACAAGTCCAGTCCCATTCGGCAGTGTTTTAACTACTTCTATATCACTAATCCTCGCTTCCATGGCGAAAAATAAAGTAAGTTTCTTACAAGTATCATCCCTGCAAACATGCTTTACTACGATTCGTAGCTCACCGGCATCAAAATGTAAACAAACACCATTGGTGGATCGACACCTAACATCCACTGTAATGATACCAAGTACAGGAGCATATCTAGTTGATAGTACAATGATAACATCAATATTTTTTTAGCATCACAACATCCATCCATTTTCTACCGCTTATTCCCTTTCGGAGTCGCGGGGGGCGCTGGCGCCTATCTCAGCTACTATCGGGCGGAAGGCGGGGTACACCCTGGACATGTCGCCACCTCATCGCAGGGCATCACAACATTTTTTTTATATTTATAATGTTTACAAATTCAGGAAATATGTCCCTGGACACATGAGGACTTTGAATATGACCAATGTTAGTATCGGATTGATACTCAAAGTTGTGGTATCATCCAAAACTAATGTAAAGTATCAAACAGAAAGAATAAGTGAATATTACATTTTAACAGAAGTGTAGATAGAACATGCTAATAGAGAATGTAAGCAGATATTAACAGTAAATAAACACGTTGATTAATAATTCATTTCCTACCACTTGTCCTTAATAATGTTGACAAAATAATAGAATGGAAAATGACACAATATGTAACTGCATATGTCAGCAGCTAAATTAGGAGCGTTTGTTTCCTTACTTACTAATAAAAGACAAGCTGTCTACTATGTTCACAATTTTATTTAAGGACAAACGTGCAATAAGAGACATTTGTTTAAAGGACCCAAAGATTTTTTGTTGACATAAAGCCAATAATGCAATTCTTTTTGGTCCCCGTTACTTTGAAAAATACTGAAAATTAACGAAATCATTTTGGTAATTACTGCACATCTCCGAACTAAATATTCTTCTCTCAGCATCGATTTTGGATCAATTAAATTTTTTGCTGGAATTTGATATAAATCTTCCAACAGTGGAAATCTTAAAGTTGTATACAATCTGTTAGTCAAATTGCACCTTATGATAAAAGAAAATGTGATAAATGAACACATTTTTTGATCACGATTGGAAAGTGGACAATATCGATTATTTATGTATGTTGAGTAAAGTATTACAGACAAAAGGAGTTCGTACACACGGAGGCAAGACAAAAGCACGAGCTATGATTGTGAAGCATTGAAACAAGATAATAATAAATGCTTCACACATTATAACAGAAGTTTAACTGGAACCACATTACAGCAGAGAGTAAACAATCAATCAATGTTTATTCATATAGCCCTAAATCGCAAGTCAATCAATCAATCAATGTTTATTTATATAGCCCGAAATCACAAATGTCTCAAAGGACTGTACAAATCATTACGACTACAACATCCTCGGAAGAACCCACAAAAGGGCAAGGAACACTCACACCCAGTGGGCAGGGAGAATTCACATCCAGTGGGATGCCAGTGACAATGCTGACTATGAGAAACCTTGGAGAGGACCTCAGATGTGGGCAACCCCCCCCCCTCTAGGGGACCGAAAGCAATGGATGTCGAGCGGGTCTAAAATGATACTGTGGAAGTTCAATCCATAGTGGCTCCAACACAGCCGCGAGAGTTCAGTTCAAAGCGGATCCAAGACAGCAGCAAGAGTCCCGTCCACAGGAGACCATCTCAAGCGGAGGCGGATCAACAGCGTAGAGATGTCCCCAATCGATACAGGCGAGCGGTCCATCCTGGGTCCCGACGAGCGGTCCATCCTGGGTCTCGACTCTGGACAGCCAGTACTTCATCCATGGTTATCGGACCGGACCCCCTCCACAAGGGAGGGGGGGACATAGGAGAAAGAAAAGAAGCGGCAGATCAACTGGTCTAAAAAGGTCTATTTAAAGACTAGAGTATACAGATGAGTTTTAAGGTGAGACTTAAATGCTTCTACTGCTTCTAGTGTCTCAAAGGGCTGCACAAGCCACAACGACATCCTCGGTTCAGATCCCACATCAGGGCAAGGAAAAACTCAACCCAGTAGGATGAAAATGAGAAACCTTGGAGAGGATTTTTTTATAGTGCCCAGGACACTATAAAAAAATCAAATAGATACAACGTGTAACATGTATATACAAAAATATGTTAAAAAATGGATCAATTATGTACATATACACAGTATACATGTCAGTTGATTTGAAAAACAATATATAAAAAATAAATTGGGGGTGGGGGGTTATAATACGCTATGTACATGTAAAGAGAATAGTAACCACACTGTGCAACAATGCTGTCAGCCATAGATACGAATGAGTAGATAGACGACACACGTCCTTGATTGTGGTGACTGGGGGCAAGGTGTCCGAACATTCCGTGGTTTTAGAAGGCACCAAAAATGAAAAAGAATGCCTCTCACCAAGTCAGAACTTGTATTTTTTTTTTAACACTTAGAAGGTTGTCATTTATCTAGTCTAGTGTAGTTTTTCGGGGGTTTTGTACTATTGTATTTGTATGTCTTTTCAATTGCTTTATAGGTTTCTAACCTAAGTACTTTATCAATCAATCAGTGTTTACTTGCTAACCCTTCCAATTTTTCCGAGAGACTCCCGAATTTCAGTGCCCCACCCGAAAATCTCCCGGGGCAACCATTCTCCCGAATTTCTCCCGTCTTTTAAAAAGCACTGCCTTTTGCGTCCTCCACAACCTGTCGTCACATCCGCTTTTTCCACCATACAAACAGCGTGACGGCCCAGTCACATGATATGCGGCTTTTACAGACCCACATAAGTGAATGTGAGGCATACTTGGTCAACAGCCACACAGGTCACACTGAGGGTGGCCGTATAAACAACTTTAACACTGTTACAAATATGCGCCACACTGTGAACCTACTCCAAACAAGAATGACAAACACATTTCGGGGGAACATCCGCACCGTAACACAACATGAACACAACAGAAAAAATACCCAGAATCCCTTGCAGCACTAACTCTTCCGGGACGCTATAATATACAACCCCGCTACCACCAAATACCCTGCCCCTGCCCCCTCGACCTCCCGCGCCCAATCTCCCGAATTCGGAGGTCTCAATATTGGCAAGTATGCCTATATAGCCCTAAATCATGAGTGTCTCAAAGGGCTGCACGAGCCACAACTATATCCTCTGCTCAGATCCCACGTCAGGGCAATAAATAAATCAACCCAAAGGGATGACAATGAGAAACCTTGGGTTTGGGTTGACATGCTCGATTTTCTTTCGTTAACTTGATTAACCTTTTGGGATTTTTGTTTTTTTATTTATGTTTTATTTTTATTTATTTTTTTATTAATCAATCCAATAAAATAATACACAATAATATCATAATAATACAATTCCAAAACCAAACCCGGCCCAGCAACATTCAGAATACTAATCAACAGAGCAATTGAGAAGACACACAAACATGACACAAAACAATATTTTGTAAAATAATATATAAATAGATAAATAAATATATATGTTTGAAATAAAAAAAATATTTTTCGGCCAACAAAACGCACATAAATAATACGTCGGTAGCCAAGAGGATGTTATGATCCGCTTCCCGGATTACATCCTTAGTCTTGTTCTTGAGTCCTTTTGTGTGTTTTGATTATTTTTGGATTCTTCCGATCCCTTAGTTTGTGTGTGCACTTCCTGTTTTGGTTACCATGGTTTCTGATTTGTCCCAGCTGCTCTTGTTTTACGCGCACGGGTGTCTTGATTGTTACTTTAGTATTTAAGCCTGCATTCTACCTCAGTTCGTCCTTGGTTCAGCATTTGCTACGTGCAACTTTCACGTTTGGTTTCTCTAGTCCTTGATTCTATTGCCAAGTCACGTCTTGGCTTCCGTGCGCTTGGCACGTGTCAGTTTGGACTTTCGGATTACATTAGCTTAGCTTAGGCATGCACTTTTTCTGTTTTGTACCAGTGTTATTTTACCTTTTTGTACATTAAACCCGCTCTTACCTGCAGTCCCTGCCTGTCTGGTCCCACCGCATCTTGGGGTGACAACTCGCGCATCACAATGTGTTTCAATTGTGACAAAGGAGCCGTTTAAAAAAGTTCAATTATGATTTATAAATCAAATAATTTATTAAGAAAATCGATTTTGAATCGAATGGTCACCCTAAGAATCGGAATTGAATCAAGACGTACCCAAAGAGTCCCACATTTAATGTGTATGATAAGTTAATATACCAAATGCACTATTTTATTGATCGCAGTTTAAATAAGACATTCAAATAATCCATGTAACATATTTTATGTTGTGGTTTGTATAATGTTGCTATTTCCTTTGCATAATATATGTATTAGGGGTGTTGGAAAAAATCGATTCGAAGACAAATCGAATCGAATACGTTGTGCGATTCAGAATAGATTCTCATTTTTTAAAAATTGATTTAAAAAAAAAATATATTTAAATATATATATGTATTTTTTTTAATCAATCCAACAAAAGGATACACAGCAATACCATACTGCAATCCAATTCCAAAACCAAACCTGACCCAGCAACACTCAGAACTGCAATAATGACACAAACACGACACAGAACAAACCAAAAGTAGTGAAACAAAAATGAATATTATCAACAACAGTATCAGTATTAGTTATAATTTCAGCATAGCAGTGATTAAAAATCCCTCATTGACATTATCATCAGACATTTATAAAAATAAAAATAAAGAACAATAGTGTCACAGTGGCTTACACTTGCATCGCATCTCATAAGCTTGACAACACATTGTCCAATTTTTTCACAAAGATAAAATAAGTCATATTTTGGTTAGTTTAATAGTTGAAACAAATTTACATTATTGCAATCAGTTGATAAAACATTGCCCTTTACAATTATAAAAGTTTTTTTTTTAAATCTACTACTCTGCTAGCATGTCAGCAGACTGGGGTAGATCCTGCTGAAATCCTATGTATTGAATGAATACAGAATCCTTTTAAATCGGAAAAATATCGTTCTAGAATCGAATCGAATTGAAAAAATCGATATATTATCGAATCGTGACCCCAAGAATCGATATTCAATCGAATCTTGGGACACCCAAAGATTCACAGCCCTAACATGTATATACAGTTTTTACATACACTTAACCATTAAGTGGACTTGTCTTCTACACAATATGTTGGGTTGCTTGTTTTGGCCTGTTTTTAAAGTGCTGGATGCTAGTTTCTCTTGTGAGGTCTGGCAATGCGGTTTAGCAGCAGTATCTGTAAAAATGTAACACACACAAGTCTTTTTGTTGTTTTAGTCTCTTGGTGTGGACGCCATGGCAGCATGTGTGTGTGTGTGTGTGTCCAAGTGATGAGTCTGAGTTTGTCAGATGCCTCGGCTCAGACTTTAGAGTCATTTGTCATTGGTGGGATTCATTACATGTGTCCTTAACCCCCCGAAGGCAGGACAGTGTGATCAGCGCTGACCCCCTGTGACAGCCCCGGCACCTTCATTATGTCCCAGCAGCCACCCTGTCACTGCGGCCACTCTCTAACTGTCTGGGTGACACCCTCGGGTGGGACTCCAATCTCTCACCTGGAAGCCCGCCTGTCTCCACGCTCATCACTGCATGTGTTTGTGTGGGCGTCTGATGTTTGTGTGCATCCTTAGGCGCTGTTCCTTTCGCTGTTGTGTCCGTGAACCAATACCTGAAATTAAATAGCAGCCCTTGTGTGGAATAGTTGGGCAGGTTTTTGCCAATGTTTTCTACGACATTGTGCTCTAACACCTGTGTCAAACTCAAAGCCCGGGGCCCATGTCTGGTCTACCGCATAATTGTACGTGGCCCATAATGTCTGTGTCAATAAAGTCCTTAAAAATAAAGTTACATTAAAAAAATAAAACATTTAGAGAATTTATATCAATTATATATATATATATATATATATATATATATATATATATATATATATATATAAATTATTATAATTTTTTTTAATAAATAGTACATGAAAAACAGTTGAAATACATTATGAAAAATAAAGTACTTAGGTTGTCTTACTAAATGTATTTTTTTTTTTTTCATTTTTGACGGAAAAAAATTATATAGTGCACGAAATTGCATAGTTTTCAAAACTTTGACATTATATGATCATGCGACAAATGTATCATATCCTGTATGAATATATATATATATATATATATATATATATATATATATTATTTTTATTTATTATTTTTTTTTTTTTTTACATACAAATTGATGCATAACTTGCTTTGAAATCATAAGTCAAAGTATTTTTTCTCTATTTTTACAAAAAAAATATATAGGATATGATACATTTGTCACATGATCAGATCATATCAAAGTTTGAAAAATATGCAATTTCATACACTATATACATTTTTTCTGTCAAATTTGAAAAAAACAAACAAATACATTTACGAAGTCAACATATATTTTTTAATTGTAATTATTGTTGTTCATTTGTTGTTAAAAATATATAATAATATTTTTTCATTATATGTATGTATGTATGTATGTGTATATATAATATGTTAAGTCAGGATAAAACAGGGGTTATTTCATGCCTAAAATCCCCCCAAAAAATAAAAAATAAACCCTAAAGAGCAGGCTTGTAGGAATGAAATGGCTTCTGTGTTTTTTCCTGACCTAACATATTATATATACACATACATACATAGTCAAAATCATATTTCTCTATTTTTATAAAAAAAATAAAATATAGGATATTATACATTTGTCACATGATCAGATCATATCAAAGTTTGAAAAATATGCAATTTCATACACTATATACTTTTTTTCTGTCAAATTTGAAAAAAAAAAAAAATACATTTACGAAGTCAACTTATATTTTTTAATCGTAATTATTGTTGTTCATTTGTTGTTAAAAATATATAATAATATTTTTTTATTGTATGTATGTATGTATGTATGTATGTATGTATGTATGTATGTATGTGTATATATAATATGTTAGGTCAGGATAAAACAGAGACTATTTCATGCCTAAAATCCCCCCAAAAATAAAAAAAATCCCCTAAAGAGCAGGCTTGTAGGAATGAAATGGCTTCTGTGTTTTTTCCTGACCTAACATATTATATATACACATACATACATAGTCATAGTCATATTTCTCTATTTTTATAAAAAAAATTAAATAAAATATAGGATATGATACATTTGTCACATGATCAGATCTTTTTTAATTGTATTTATTTACATTCATTTATTATGAAAAAATAAATAAATAAATAAACTATGTATATATATGATTATATTTTTTTCTTTAAATAAATAGTACATAGCAGTTGAAATACATACAATTATGAAAAATTAAGTACTAAGTTTGTCTTACTAAATGTATTTTTTTTTTCAACTTTGACAGAAAAATATATATATTGCATGAAGTTGCATAATTGCAAAACTTTGATATTATATGATCATGCGACAAATATATGATATTCTGTATGAAAAATGTTTTTTGTAAAATTAGACATAAATGATAAGCAATTTATTAATCAATTTGTACATAAAAAAACAACTAAAATTAAAATGCATAGGCAAGTATTTAATAATATCACGGGGCATTTGTACATTTACATCCACATATATTCACTCCTCCAGGCGGCCCACTGAAGGCAGCCATAACTTGGAAGTGGCCCTGTACTAGATGGCTTTTTGTTTGGCACCATTCGCTCTAAAATGTCCCCCCAGATTGATGGAATTACTTCTTAGTCTGGACGTGTTTTGCTATCCTTCCCTATTCCTTATAATTACATTCGCTTTCCTAATGGTATCATTTCAGATAACACACACTGTTATGTTATTACTTCCCCTCCCCTTATTTTCTAATCAGCAATTATTCAATTATGTCCCATTAGTTGGGGGGAAGGGGGGGGGGGGGGTGTTGCCAATGCTGCCGCCCTGGGCATTTAGCCCCTGCTCTCTGTCAGGGGTGGACCCCTGAGGGCCCCGTGCAACGCCTGTGATTAGTGTTGCTTCTGCAGAGAGGTGACAGAACCCCTCTTCAAATATTTTGTCTTCATTTTACAGCTCTGAGATGCAATTATGGAGCAGCAGTTCATTACGGCAGCACGCGGCGCCTCATGTTTTATGCATGCTCGCCTCATTTAGGCCTTTATTAACGAGCGCACCCTGACCAGGCTGCCTGAGACTATGCGGCGGCCCGCTCGGCGGCCGCGGCGTTTTTTTGGAGGGGTGCCGCGCTTTCGGAGATGAATAAGTGAAATTGAGCGGGAGAAAGAGGAATGAGCTGGAGTTTAAAAGGGGAATGGAGTCCAAACAAAGCGAAAGATGGGGTTGCAGGGACGCGGCGAGGTGCGGGTGGTCAGTGAAGTGGTCACTTCGCCCACTTGATCGCCAGCCCGCGGCGTGGAGCAGGTTGGCTCGTCGTTAGAGCGCTAGATTGAAAGGGTAGGGCCGGGCGGGGTGACTAACTGCACCTCCCTCTGAAAAAGAAACTCCATCTGCATCCAACATTGAGACAGATGAGACCAATTTGGCTCCTTAAATTTCTGGCTTGTGATGGATGTGAAATGGCTGCGAGCAGAGAAAAAAAAAAAAAAAGGTTTGTGGAAGCGTGAAAGCTTACATCGGAGGCGGGGACAGGTGAGAAAACAGGAGACATTCGGGATAAATCAGAAGGTAAAAAAAGATGTTTGGTATCACTGTAAGGTTACAGCCGGCCCTTGTTTATCGCGGCTAATTGTTTCCAGGCCTGAATGTGGTAAACAACTTTCCACAAAGTAGGATTACAATTACCGTACTTTCCGGACTATGGATATAAACCACACCCCGTAAATTTTGGAAGAATAAACATATGTTTCCATTTAGTAGCCGTACAGGATTATATGTACAGTATATACCCTATTTTTCGGACTATAAGTCGCATTTTTTTAATAGTTCGGCCAGGGGTGCGACTTATACTCAGGAGCGACTTATGTGTGAAATTATTAACACATTACCATAAAATATCAAATAATATTATTTAGCTCATTCACGTAAGAGACTAGACGTCAGGAGCGAGTTTGTTTTGCCAACGCAAAGGGAAATTGGCACGAGCGAGACGTGAATGTGAGTATATTTTAATATATTACTAACACAAAGAAAGTAAAAAAAGGCAAACAAATGGCACACACAAGGGCGGAGAACAAACTTGACTAAAGAAAAACAAGACTAACATATAGGCTACAAACTACAAACATGAAACAAAAACACTTGCACTGTGGCATGAATAACAGAACTTAGGTGGCGTGGACAAAATGACTTATGTGTGAAATTATCAACACATTACCGTAAAATATCAAATATTATTTAGCTCATTCACGTAAGAGACCAGATGTCAGGAGTGAGTTTGTTTTACCAACGCAAAGGGAAATTGGCACGAACGAGACGTGAATGTGAGTACATTTTAATGTATTACTAACACAAAGAAAGTAAAAAAAGGCAAACAAATGGCATGCACAAGGGCGCAGAACAAACTTGACTAAAGAAAAACAAGACTAACATATAGGCTACAAACTACAAACATGAAACAAAAACACTTGCACTTTGGCATGAATAACGAAAACTTGCACTGTGGCATAGATAACAGAACTTAGGTGGCGTGGACAAAATGACTTATGTGTGAAATTATTAACACATTACCGTAAAATATCAAATATTATTTAGCTCATTCACGTAAGAGACCAGATGTCAGGAGCGAGTTTGTTTTACCAACGCAAAGGGAAATTGGCACGAGCGAGACGTGAATGTGAGTACATTTTGATATATTACTAACACAAAGAAAGTAAAAAAAAGGCAAACAAATGGCACGCACAAGGGCGGAAAACAAACTTGACTGAAGAAAAACAAGACTAACATATAGGCTGCAAACTACAAACATGAAACAAAAACACTTGCACTGTGGCATGAATAACGAAAACTTGCACTGTGGCATAAATAACAAAACTTAGGTGGCGTGGACAAAATGAACAGGATAGCATGGCATGAATCAGATGAGGAATATGGGTGAAGTTGCCAGGCTGACCACATGGTAATTGTGGCTTAAACATGATAAGTGCAAACAGGTGTGAGACAAGGAGACAGGATGTGACATGAAGACAAGGTGAAAACTAATGAGTTGGCATGGTAACGAAAACAAAAAAGGAAGTGCAAAACAGGAACTGAGTGTCCAAAAAACAAAACCGAACATGACCAAAACAAAATATGATCCATAGGCGTGATACTAGACATATAAGATTTCATGGGATTTATTGATTAGGAGTGACAGATTGTTTGATAAACGTATAGCATGTTCTATATGTTATAGTTATTTGAATGACTCTTACCATAATATGTTACGTTAACATACCAGGCACCTTCTAAGTTGGTTATAAATAATTGAAAATTATAAAATATAGTCACAATTACTTTCATCCCATTGATTTTTGATTTATTTATTTGTTTATGTTGATGTTCCAGGAAATCTAATTTTCTGTGAAGGTATAGGATAGGCAAATATAAGCTTTGGCTTCAGCCTATTCCTTTTTTGGTCACTCTTTTTCTTTTCTTTCGTGTGTAAATGTGGATTATTGGATACATATAAAATGTACTGTAAAACTTATCACACACAATGGTTGATTGATTTGATTTGATTGATTATATGACCAAAATAAACTTATTTCATTCATTATTTATTCGTCATATAACATACACTTATTCAACCTGTTGTTCACTATTCTTTTTTTATTTTAAATTGCCTTTCAAATGTCTATTCTTGGTGTTGGGTTTTATCAAATAATTTTCCCCCAAAAATGTGACTTATACTCCAGTGCGACTTGTATATGTTTTTCTCCTTCTTTATTATGCATTTTCGGCAAGTGCGACTTATACTCCGAAGCGTCTTATACTCTGAAAAATACGGTACACTGTATTGCCAAAAGTATTTGGCCACCCATCCCAATGATGAGAATCGGGTGTCCTAATCACCCGGTGTATAAAATCCAGCACTTAGGCATGAAGACTGTGTCATCAAACATTTGTGAAAGAATGGGCCGCTCGCAGTGATTTCCAGCGTGGAACTGTCATAGGATGCCACCTGTGCAACAAATCCAGTCTTCGCTCCTAAATATTCCAAAGTCAACTTTATTATACGAAAAGTGAAAAGTTTGGGAACAGCAGCAACTCAGCCACCAAGTGGTAGGCCACGTAAACTGACAGAGAGGGGTCAGCGGATGCTGAAACGTATAGTGCGAAGACTTTCTGCACAGTCAGTTGCTACAGAGCTCCAAACTTCATGTGACCTTCCAATTAGCCCACGTACAGTACGCAGAGAGCTTCATGGAATTGGTTTTAATGGCCGGGCAGCTGCATCTAAGCCATACATCACCAAGTCCAATGCAAAGCGTGGGATGCAGTGGTGTTAAGCACGTCGGTGCTGGACTCTACAGCAGTGCAGACGCCTTCTCTGGACTGATGAGTCACACTTTTCCATCTGGCAATCTTATGGACGACTCGGGGTTTGGAGATTGCCAGGAGAACGCTACATTTGGGACTGCATTGTGCCGAGTGTGAAATTTGGTGGAGGAGGAATTATGTTGTGGGGTTGTTTTTCAGGAGTTTAGCTTGGCCCCTTAGTTCCAGTGAAAGGAATTTTGAATGCTCCAGGATACCAACATATTTTGGACAATTCCATGGGATGGCACTTTTGGCTGTATAGAGTATATATAAATAATAAGTGAATTGGAAAACTAACCCAAATGTGTGTGGTGTGTGACTACGTGTGGTGTTTAGTTGTTGAGTGAGAAGTGGAAGATCAAGAGAGACAAGGCAGAGCTCAGAGGTCCGTGAGCAGGCAGGAAGTCGGGGGCTATTGAGAGGCGTCGAACGTCTGTGTCCAGGCGGGAGGTCGAGATCCAAGAGACAGTCCAAGAAGCAGAGGGAACACGGGGAGACGAGACGAGACGAGACACACATCTCGTAACGCGGGCATGTTGAGAGGCTGCTGGATCGACAAGAAAACACGAGACAAATCAACAAGGACAGGGGGAAGAACAGAAAGAGAATATGCATAGAGCTAGACAGTTTTGGCTTACTGTACAGGACAGGTAGCTAAGTTCTGGCACGGGATTACAGGTTGTGCAGGTTTATGAAGGCAGGTCCCTTGATCAGCCACAGGTGCACTGAATGCTGGTGATTGATTGCAGCTGCCTGCTGCCGCCGGACTGACACGCGCCTGGCCTTCCTGGAAGAGCGCTCAGCGCAGCGCAAACATGGATGCGCACTGACATGCGCCCAGGCCGTGACACTATAAGCCGCATATGTATACCGATACAAAATATTTTGTGAATGTTTATTTACATACCTTAATTCAGGGGTTAGCAATCCGCGGCTCTGGAGCCGCATATCTTTAGCGCCGCCCTAGTGGCTTCCTGGACTTCTTTCAGAGATGTGTGAAAATGGAAAAAGATGAAGATGATGTCATAATATTATTTCTGTAGGAGGACAAACATGACACAAACCTTCCTAAATGTTACAAATCCCACTGTTTTTGTTATACAGTACAGGCTTCACTTATGCGAGTATTTGGCAAGCACCGTTTTGTCCTACTAATTTCAGCGATCCTTGAACTCATTTAAGTTTGTTTACATGTACAACTTTCTCCGATGCTGCCACAGAAGGAAGTGTTTTATGCCACTCCTTCTTTGTCTCATTTTGTCCGCCAAACGTTTTATGCTGTGCGTGAATGCACAAAGGTGAGCTTTGTTGATTGTATTGATTTGCTGGAGCGCTCATCAGGCATATTTGGTCAATCCATGACAGCTAGCTAATCGATGCTAACATGCTATTTAGGCTAACTGCATGTACATTTTGCATCATTATGCCTTGTTTGTAGGTACATTTGAGCTCATTTGATTTCCTTCACTTATGTCCTCTGTGTATTTAATTTATATTTGCATGTCTCATGACACATTATCTCTATGTAATATTGGCTACATTTATCATAATTTTTTGTGTGCCGTGTTGTTCCAGACCACAGCAAATGTTAGCCAGCTTGCAAAGATTGTAATAAATCCATTAGGAGAAGACACACTTGGACACACGCATCTATACCTTTGGCCATTAATTTCCAGGAGTTATCTCACCCTGTGAGAAGCCTCCATTTTACTAATCATTTCCAATGTTGCAAAAATGTGTAGAATAAAAATTAAAATAGAACATTTCTGTCAACAAAGACTTGCGTCAGCCTTTGATAGTAGGCTAATATAGCGAATATAGACACATCATGTGTGGCCTTCATTATAAGACTTATACAAGGCTTTCAAAGTAATTTTGATAGTAAGCTAATATAGCTAATATTGACTCTTACATTATGCGAGGCTTACATTATAACACTTATATAAGCCTTTTAATTTTTTGCGGCTCAAAACTGATTTTTAATTTTTTTGGTTCAATATGGCTCTTTCAACATTTTGGTTTGCCGACCCTTGCCTTAAATGTTTTCCTGACTGTGCCTGTAACACAAAAGGCTGATCAAACAGAACAAATGTCGCTGCGGAAGCCAGCTCTTATGTTAGAGCAGGGGTCACCAACCTTTTTGAAACCAAGAGCTACTTCTTGGGTACTGATTAATGCGAAGGGCTACCAGTTTGATACACACTTAAAAAAATTGGAAGAAATAGCCAATTTAATCAATTTACCTTTAATAAATACATATATATATATATATATATATATATAAAATGGGTATTTCTGTCTGTCATTCCGTCGTACATTTTTTTTTCCTTTTACGGAAGGTTTTTTGTAGAGAATAAATGATGAAAAAACACTTAATTGAACGGTTTAAAAGAGGATAAAACAGGAAAAAAATTTAAATTTAATTTTGAAACTTAGTTTATCATCAATTTCGACTCTTTGAAATACAAAATTTAAACCGAAAACAAGATGAGAAAAAACTAGCTAATTCGAATCTTTTTGAAACATTTTTTAAAAGAATTTATGGAACATCATTAGTAATTTTTTCTGATTAAGATTAGTTTTAGAATTTTGATGACATGTTTTAAATAGGTTAAAATCCAATCTGCATTTTGTTAGAATATATAACAAATTGGACCAAGCTATATTTCTAACAAAGACAAATCATTATTTCTTCTAGATTTTCCAGAACAAAAAAATTTAAAAAATTCAAAATACTTTGAAATAAGATTTAAATTTGATTTTAAAGATTTTTTAGATTTGCCAGAATAAATTTTTTGAATTGTATCATAAGTTTGAAGAAATATTTCACAAATATTCTTTGTCGAAAAAACAGAAGCTAAAATGAATAATTAAATTAAAACGTATTTATTATTCTTTACAATAAAAACATAAATTTACTTGAACATTTATTTAAATTGTCAGGAAAGAAGAGAAAGGCATTTAAAAGGTAAAAATGTATATGTGTTTAAAAATCCTAAAATAATTTTTAAGGTTGTATTTTTCCTCTAAAATTGTCTTTCTGAAAGTTATAAGAAGCAAAGTTAAAAAAATAAATGAATTTTTTTAAGCAAGTGAAGACCTAGTCTTTCAAATATTTTCTTGAATTTTCAAATTCTATTTGAGTTTTGTCTCTCTTAGAATTAAAAATGTTGAGCAAAGCGAGACCAGCTTGCAAATAAATAAATACAATTAAAAAAATAGAGGCAGCTTACTGGTAAGTGCTGATATTTGAGCTATTTTTAAAACAGGCCAGCGGGTTACTCATTTGGTCCTTATGGGCAACTTGGTGCCCGTGGGCACCGATTTGGTGACCCCTGTGTCAGAGGGTAAAACACTCTAGCATAAAATCTGCTTAGTGAGAAGATTTATCTTATCAGACATAAAATAGGCAAATATCACCCTTATTTGAGATATTTAATCTTACTTAGATTTCAGTTTTTGCAGTGAGTGTTATTGATGAGGCAGGCATTGAAGGTGATGTTCCATCAAGAAGTTGTTCTATCAAAAGTTGGTCAACTTGGTCGCGGTGAAGACAGCACTGACTTGTTGTTATTGTCCCCCTTAAAGGCCTACTGAAATGACATTTTCTTATTTAAACGGGGATAGCAGGTCCATTCTATGTGTCATACTTGAACATTTCACTGAAAGGATTTAGTAGAGAACATTGACGATAAAGTTCGCAACTTTTGGTCGCTAATAAAAAAGCCTTGCCTTTACCGAAAGTAGACGATGTGCGCGTGACGTCACGGGTTGTAGGGCTCCTCACATCCTCACATTGTTTATAATGTGAGCCTCCAGCTGCAAGAGCTATTCGGACCGAGAAAGCGACAATTTCCCCATTAATTTGAGCGAGGATGAAAGATTCGTGGATAAGGAAAGTTAGAGTGAAGCACGAAGAAAAAAAGAAAAAGCGACGGCTCCAGGCGGCGGCAGTTGGACCGTTACAGATGTAATTAGACACATTTACCAGGATAATTCTGGAAGATCCCTTATCTGCTTATTGTTTTAATAGTGTTTTAGTGAGATTATAAAGACATACCTGAGTCGGATGGCTGCGGTGAACGTCAGTGTCTCTCAGAGAAGCCAATGGAAGAGCCAAGATCCCAGCTGCCTTTTTGAGCTGCAGGAGGAAGTCCCATAATCCACTGAAGTCTCCGGTAAGAGCCGACTTAATATCACAATTTTCCCATCCAAAAACTTGCTGTTTGACGTAGAAAACATGTTCGCTTGGCCGCTCTGTGTTAAAGCATCACAACAAACAAAGAAACACAGGCTGTGTATCGGTTGCTAAAGGCAGCTGCAATCCACCGCTTTCCACCAACAGCATTATTCTTTATAGTCTCCATTATTAATTGAACAAATTGCAAAATATTCAGCAACACAGATGTCCAAATTACTGTGTAATTATGCGATGAAAAGAGACGACTTTTAGCCGTGTGTGGTGCTGGGCTAATATGTCCGCTACAACCGATAGCGTCACAAACATGCGTCATCATACGTGTCATCATTCCGCGACGTTTTCAACAAGAAACTCCGCGGGAAATTGAAAATTGCAATTTGTAAACTAAAAAGGCCGTATTAGCAAGTGTTGCAATGTTAATATTTCATCATTGATGTATAAACTATCAGACTGCGTGGTCGGTAGTAGTGGCTTTTTAGTAGGCCTTTAAGTCCCGCTTGGTAAGCATCTTTATGGATCGCCACAAGATAATAGCAACAGTATTTATAGCGCCATGCAGTGACGGACGACTGTCTTTTACAAAGGTATTCCTAAAAAAAATAAAGGAAAGTAACAGAAACTCAATGGCATGATTGGACATTTCTAGAATGGCAGATTTGTTGCAGGTACTCAAGTTACGTTGTATTAAAACAGTCATTCCAAATTAAGATTTTGCCGCATGTCTCGAGGTTGCCCTCCCAGGTCTCCAGCTGATACAAATCTAAATGTAATGTGCCGTACAGCCAGAAAAGTGTGTTGCCAGGAATTGTGTTGGATGGAAAAGTTCTGGAGGGAACCCTGCCAAAGTTCTAATTTGCTTACTGAATGTCCACTGTAGCATCCAATGTTTGGGCATGTTTAAAACAAGTGGCGGACAAGGCTTGTACACTTTGGGCCTGATCTACTAAGGTCTAAATAACACGTGATATATACTGAAATGTGTGTACTGTTCGTGGGCGTGTGGCCTGTGATCCACCCAGACTGAGTCTACAATTGATAACAAGTGCAAAAGTGGTGCACACAGGCCTATTTAAATGAGGTTATTTTGCGTTTAACCATGGAAACACTCATTTACCTCCACATTTATGGCATCATATGGTTCGACCTGTGCTGTTTTGTCATGTTGTTGGATATGCAGCACACAGATATAATATGTAACACGTTTTTAGGCAATGGAGAAGTACAATCTAGAGGGTTGCTGAACATTTGTGACCTCAGGGCCCAACAATTCCACTACAGAGGACCCTAAGACCCACTCAAATATTAACACTGAATTAGTAATCTTACTTTTAAATGTTGTCGTTTTTAATAATTATTTCTAATCTACTTACAATTTAACAGGATAAACCTTGTCAAATGCTATGAAACCATGTGTTAATCGCAAAGATTATTTTCAAGCCTTAGGTCAGGCAGATTACAAAAAAATATATTAATCAAATATATTGCAAAAGAAAGGACTAATAATAACTGATCTTGCCAAAAAAGGTAAATTATAACTAAGTTAATAATAAATAATAAAAATAATATAAAAGTAATAATCTATATTTTTTTGTCAAGTAAACTGTCAATGAAATTTAAGTGTAAATTTTTTTATTAATTTTAATGAATGAAAGAGAAATCAAATTAATGAATAAATACATGCCAATTAAAATACAGCTTCATCACGTGCCAAAATAAATCAAGTATAACTAAGTTAATAATAAATAATAATAATAATAATTGAATAATAATAATCTATATTTTTTTATTAAAAAAACTTTCAATGAAATGTAAGTGTAAAAATTGTTTAATTTTAATGAATGAAGGAGAAATCAAAATAATAAATAAATACATGCAAATTAAAATACAGCTTCATCACTTTAGTCATCATTTTTGCGCTGAAAAAGTAGTTTGGGGACCCCTGAATTAGAGGATGTCCAATGGGATATATTGTGGCCATCTAATGCAATGCATTTCTGCTTCATGTTGCATTTACACACATTTTAACAACTGACGCCGACAAAAGACCGTTCCATCCATTCCTCGAACCCACCCCCCTCCCCTTAGATCCCCCATCCTGAGGCCTACATAAATATTTTATCAAGTATAATGGAAATTGTCAAATCAGTCTAATTGTGTAATGCATTATGAAGGCATCAAACTTGAACAAAGCACATATGCTATCATTTCTTTTAACGACAGGACTTGGCAGGGGAGTGCCGGGGCCGGTGGTTTGGTACCCAGGGGGGCCTTCCGAGGGACTAAAGCGGGGTCTGTCAGTAACCGGTGTAGATATATGTCTCTCTGTGCTCTGCCCAGACCTGCCTCGCTCACATTTCATCAAAGGAATCAATTTCTCAAATGTGCACAACTGTGAACCATAATTATATTAGAGCTCCATGGCACTTAGCCATGGCATGAAAGTGATAGAGAGCAGGACAAAAGCAAATAAGTAAAATGCAATGCCCTTTTTTTTTATGATTTGCAATATAACTTTATGATGGAGGCAACATTTGGACTGTTTGCAAAGTATTTGTTAAGGTGCGTTTTCCAATTGAGCATTATGTGTTGTGATAAATATATAGAAGAGTGGCTATACCAGCTGTAGTAAAAATGGTTCAGTCAAGTTAACCATTGGAAACCAAAGTACCATATTTTTTTGGACCATAGTTTAGGGTGCACTGGAGAATAAGACACTTAAAGGCCTACTGAAATGAGATTTTCTTAGTTAAACGGGGATAGCAGGTCCATTCTATGTGTCATACTTGATCATTTCGCGATATTGCCATATTGTTGCTGAAAGGATTTAGTAGAGAACATCAACGATAAAGTTCACAACGTTTGGTCGCTAATAAAAACGCCGTGCCTTTACCGGAAGTAGCAGACGATGTGAGCGTGACATCACGGGTTGTGTACACGAACGTAGGGAGAAGTACAGAGTGCCAAAAAATCTTAAAGGCATTGCCTTTGCGTGCCGGCCCTGTCACTTAATATCTACGACTTTTCACACACACATAAGGGAATGCAAGGCATACATGGGCGACAGCCATACAGGTCACACTGAGGGTGGCCTTACAAACACATTTTGGATTAATTGTAAATAAGTTATCTAATTTTTATTCAAATATGATTGTTTGCTTATGCATTGTGTTAGACAAACTGAAGAGAAACGAAACCTTGGGTTAGATTGAACTTAGGTTGACCTGCCAAACTCAAAGACGAATTTTCAGATGAGACAGAGCAACACAGGAAGTTACTGTATCTTTTTATATTTGCATGTCTTATGTTCTCAACACAGGTGTTATGTTTTCAACACAGCTGTAAAAAACCCTCCTCCCTTAGTACATCTGTGTGTGTGTGTGTGTGTGTGTGTGTGTGTGTTTGTGTGTGTGTGTAATGCAGGGCCTCCCGAATGAAATAACAGGCAAGGGGAGTGTCAGAAAGGTCAGAGTAAGTTGGAGCCTGTAACTGACAACACTTTCTCCAGGTCACTCTTCTCGTATGAGAAAAGCAATCAGTGGTTTGTCTTTTATTCTCTGTCTATATCATGTCTCATGGTGTTTGACCCTGGCAACAACTTTAACACTGTTACAAATATGCGCCACACTGTGAACCCACACCAAACAACAATGACAGACACATTTCGGGAGAACATCCACACCGTAACACAACATAAACACAACAGAACTAATACCTAGAACCCCTTGCAGCACTAACTCTTCCGGGACGCTACAATATACACCCCCGGTTAACTCCCCCCCCCCCCCCACCTCAACCTCCTCATGCTCTCTCAGGGAGAGCATGTCCCAAATTCCAAATTGCAGTTTTGAGGCATGTTAATAAAAAATGATGCACTTTGTGACTTCAATAATAAATACGGCAGTGGCATGTTGGTATTTTTTTCCATAACTTGAGTTGATTTATTTTGGAAAACCTTGTTACATTGTTTAATGCATCCAGCGGGGAATCACAACAAAATTAGGCATTTTAATGTGATGATTCCACGACTGTATATATCAGTATCGGTTGATATCGGTATCGGTAATAAAGAAGTTGACAATATCGAATACCGGCAAAAAAGCCATTATCGGACATCTATAATCCATTTTTTTTTTTTTTTTAAACATCGTTGATTTCTTGTACAGGTGCTGGTCATATTATTAGAATATCATGAAAAAGTTTATTTATTTCATTAATTCCATTTAGAAAGTCAAACTTATAGAATGTATACATTCATTCCAAACAGACTGATACATTTCAAGTGTTTTTTGCCAAAAAGGAGATGATTATAGCTGACAACCAATGAACACCTTCATTCAACATCTCAGAAAATTAGAATATGGTGAAAAAGTCAAATATTGAAGACACCTGGTGCCCCACTCTAATTAGCTAACTAACTCAAAACACCTGGAAAAGCCTTTAAATGGTCTCTCGTTTTGATTCTGTATGACACACAATCATGGGGAAGACTGCTGACTTGACAACTGTCCAAAAGATGACCATTGATACTTTAAAGAAGGAGGGCAAGACACAAAAAGTCATTGCCAAAGAGGTTGGATGTTCCCAGAGCTCTGTGTCCAAGCACATTAATAGAGAGGCGAAGGGAAGACAAAGATGTGGTAGAAAAAAGTGTACAAGCCAAAGGGATAACCGCGCTCTGGAGAGGATTGTCAAACAAAACCGATTCAAAAATGTGGGGGAGATCCACAAAGAGTGGACTGCAGCGGGAGTCAGTGCTTCAAGAACCACCACGCACCGACGTATGCAAGATATGGGCTTTAGCTGTCGCATTCCTTGTGTAAAGCCACTCTTGAATAAGAGACAACGTCAAAAGCGTCTCGCTTGGGCTCAAGACAAAAAGGAGTCGACTGCTGCTGAATGGTCCAAAGTTATGTTTTCAGATGAAAGTACATTTTGTATCTCCTTTGGAAATCAAGGTCCCAGAGTCTGGAGGAAGACAGGAGAGGCAAAGAATCGAACGTTGCCTGAAGTCCAGTGTCAAATTTCCACAATCGGTAATGGTCTGGGGTGCCATGTCATCTGCTGGTGTTGGTCCACTGTGTTTCCTGAGGTCTAGGGTCAATGCAGCAGTCTACCAGGAAGTTTTAGAACACTTTATGCTGCCTGCCGCGGACCAATTTTATGGAGGTGAAGATTTCATTTTCCAACATGACTTGGCACCTGCACACAATGCCAAATCTACCAGTACCTGGTTTAAGGACCATGGTATCCCTGTTCTTGATTGGCCTGCAAACTCACCTGACCTGAACCCCATAGAAAACCTATGGGGTATTGTGAAGCGGAAGATGCGAGATGCCAGACCCAACAATGCTGAAGAGCTGAAGGCAAAAGGAGCTGCAACTAAGTATTGATTGCCGTGCATACTGAAACTTTCCATGTTCATACTTTTCAGTTGGCCCACATTTCTAAAAAATATTTTTTTGGAACTAGTCGTAACTAATATTCTAATTTTCTGAGATACTGAATTTGGGATTTTCAGTAATTGTCAGTACTATTCATCAAAATTTAAAGAAATAACCATTTCAAATATATCTCTGTGTGTAATGAATTGATATAATATGTAAGTTTCACGTTCTGAATGTAATTACTGAAATAAATCAACTTTTTCATGATATTCTAATAATATGAACAGCACCTGTATGCGAGAGACTTCAAGTTGTTTTTTAGATAACAATTTGGCTGAGTCGCGCCCACTTCAGACCCCAATCTACTTGCAGGGAGAAAGGAGAGATGGCTTGTTGTCTTTACATAGCGGCTATCGATCGGGGGGTTCAAGGGCATAAAGTGTGAAAGTGTGTAAGTTGCTTTTCCATCCGTTTATTTATCAAGATCCCATTCATTTGCATTGCATTAAAAAAGAAATGCACTCTGCTAATCTCTCATATTGATTATCCCGGTCGCTTAGCGCTGGAATGAAATCCACACATATCTTTAGCGCAAGCCTCCCTTTCTCTTCCTTGTCTGTCATCCTCCGATGCATCTTCCCCTCCTCACCCTGTCTAAACATACGTCTTTATCAAGTGGCTGTTGTCAGACATTAGATAATTAATAGGCTATTTGTCAGGCCTGTGAGAAACATGTTGAAATCCCCCGAGCAGCTCCCCCGGATAAATCCTGCCGAGCACACGGGCCTCTTTGTTGTGTCAGCCTGCCATCGGCGCTGCAGACTCGCCATTAAAGCGCCCTCATTATTAATCACAATAATGCTAATTAATTAGGTGTCCATGTGTGCGCAGGGGTGGGGGGGACCGGCTCCGAGTTTCGGTTTGTTGTGAGATGTTAATTGGTTAGCGCGACTTAATGAAGTGTTTTTCATTCGACTCATTTGGAGCTGAATAAACAGACGATGCTCATTAATTAAGAGCGTGTTAAGAGGTGTTGCCGTGTTACCCCGTTCAGCACGGGTGTGTGTGTGTGTGTGTGTGTGTTTGTTAGGGCTGCGATTTTTGGGGGGAACGTTTTCATTCGGAATCAATTTTCGATTCGAATAAGTTAAAGTTAAAGGCCTACTGAGATTTTCTTATTTAAACGGGGATAGCAGGTCCATTCTATGTGTCATACTTGATCATTTCGTGATATTGCCATATTTTTGCTGAAAGGATTTAGTAGAGAACATCGATAAAGTTCGCAACTTTTGGTCGCTAACAGAAAAGCCGGAAGTAGCAGACGATGACATCACCCGTGTGAGGGCTCCTCACATCCTCACATTGTTTATAATGGGAGCCTCCAACAAAAAGAGCTATTCGGACCGAGAAAACGACAATTTCCCCATTAATTTGAGCGAGGATGACAGATTCGTGGCTGAGGATATTGATAGCGAAGGACTAGAAAGAAAAAATAAAATAAAATAAAGTTAAAAAAAAAAAAAGGCCATTGCATTGGGAGAGATTCAAATGTTTTTAGACACCTTTACTAGGATAATTCTGGGAAATAACTTATCTTTCTATTGTGTTGCTAGTGTTTTAGTGAGGTAAATAGTACCTGATAGTCGGAGAGGTGTGTCCACGGGTGTAATGACGCCAGATTCTGAGGGAAGTCACGGCAGCTGCATGGACTGCGCAAGCGCCGCAGATCTCCGGTAAGAGGCGACTTTTTACCACAATTTTCTCACCGAAACCTGCCGGTGGACAAGTGGTCAGGATCCATGTTCGCTTGAACGCTCTGATCCATAGTAAAGCTTCACCTCCGGGAATTTTAAGCAAGGAAATAACGTGTGTTTGTGTGGCTAAAGGCTAAAGCTTCCCACCTCCATCTTTCTACTTTGACTTCTCCATTATTAATTGAACAACTTGCAAAAGATTCAGCAACACAGATGTCCAAAATACTGTGTAATTGCGCGATGAAAAGAGACGACTTTTAGCCGCAAGTGGTGCTGCGCTAATATGTCCCCTCCAACTCGAAACGTCACTCGTACGCGTCATTATATGTGGCATCATTCCGTGACGTTTTCAACAAGTAACTCCATGGGAAATTTAAAATTTTAATTTAGTAAACTTAACCGGCCTTATTGGGACGTGTTGCAATGTTAATATTTCATCATTGATATATAAACTATCAGACTGCGTGGTCGGTAGTAGTGGGTTTCAGTAGGCCTTTAAAGTACCAATTATTGTCACACACACACACACACACTAGGTGTACTGAATTTTGTCCTCTGCATTTGACCCATCCCCTTGTTCACCCCCTGGGAGGTGAGGGGAGCAGTGAGCAGCAGTGGTGGCCGCGCCCTGGAATCAGTTTTGGTGATTTAACGCCCAGTTTCAACCCTTGATGCAGAGTGCCAAGCAGGGAGGTAATGGGCCCCATTTTTATAGTGTTGGGTATGACTCGGCCGGGGTTTGAACTCACGACCTACCGATCTCAGGGCGGACACGCTAACCACACGGCCACTGAGCAGGGTAAAAATAATAATAATAATATATATTAATATTAATAATAATAATGATAAACAACAACACTGGGTGCCAGTTCTAAGATTAACCACATTCCTCCATAAAATAGATAAACATAATACTTAAAAGAAAAGCTTTCGTTTTATATAAATTCTACCCAAACATTTTATAAAGTCAGATACAAATAAGGCAACAAGATCAAGAGCCCCACACTTCTTTTTTCAGAAGTAAACCTGTACAACAACTATAAGCATCCGCATCAACAATGATTTGCCTGAGTGGCTGGACAGGATAGATAAAAACAATTAAAAATAAATAAAATCCCCTGAAGAGCAGGGAAAAAACTTGCAAAACAGGCTTGTCAGGATGAAATAGCCTTTGTTTTTTTTTGTTCTTGACCTAATGTTTAACGTATGTATGCATGTATATATATATATATATATATATATATATATATATATATATATATATATATATATATATATATATGTATATATATATATATATATATATATATATATATATATATATATATATGACTTGCCTAATTGACTGGACAGGACAGATACCATTTTTTAAAAACAATAATATGAAATCCCCTGAAGTGAAGGGAAAACCTGCAGAACAGGCATGTAGGGGATGAAATAGCCTTCCTGTTTTTTTAACGTATAACATTATATATATATATATATATATATATATATATATATATATATAAACATTTGTTTGTTTAAAATACAAAGCAGAACACATATGTGAGACAGCTGGCGGAGCCAGACAAAAATTCTGGTTCTTGGTAAACGGAATCCTCCGGTATTTTAAAACAAAATTGCACGCCCCTTATCAAATTAAATAGTCTGTCAAATGTCATTGACTCAGCTTGGTGGCAGCGAGCTAGCCAGTTAGCTGGCTAGAGTTATCCATTTAACTTCTGGTAGTTGAACTCCACAAGTAGTAAATCAATTGTATTTACAAAGCGCTTTTTACGGATAGAAAACACAACAAGGTTAAAAAAAAGGTTGTGACATCTTGTCTTTAAAAAAAACAAAAACAAACGAGAAATCACAAATAGCTGCTAAAGTATCACTTTGGGAAAAAAAATCGGATACGACAGAAAATAAAAACACCAAATCTGACCCTGCCAAGAAGGCCCCTAATTCAATTTTTAAGAAATTGGCAGCTCCAATGTGTGGGCTCGTGACAATGTTTTCAACAAGGTTTGTAGCAATTGCGATTGATTGTGATTAATCCAAATTCGAAACACTGGTTGTAAAAACCCTGGTTGTTTAAGCAGCAGCGAAAAGATATTGGAGATGTTAGCAGTAAAGTTAAACATTAGTGTTAGCGGCATACTTGCCGACCTTGAGACCTCCGAATTCAGGAGATGGGGGTGTGTGTGTGTGTGTGTGGAGGGAGGAAGTGTGGGGGGGGGTGTATATATTTTCCAATATTTCTCATATATATACATATATACATATAAATAATAATATATATGATGATATATAAATAATAATAGTAATCATCCATCCATCCATTTTCTACCGCTTATTCCATTTTGGGGTCGCGGGGGGCGCTGGCGCCCATCTCAGCTACAATCGGACATTACTACTTGCCGTGGTTTTGAAGCAATGCATGATGGGAATCCGTATGTTGTGAGTTAGTGTATTAATGGGCCGGCTGGAATAATCACACAGTGAGAAATTGCTCCGTGCCTGCCTACTTTATGGGTTATAGATAAATCTATGGATAACAGAGACATATATAATAGTCTCCTTTTCAGGTGAGAGAGGACACTAAAGGCAGTGCCTTTAAGGTATGCCCCGAATATTGTTGTCCGGTTGGAAATCGGGAGAAATTCGGGAGAATGGTTGCGCCAGGAGATTTTCTGGTGGGGCACTGAAATTCGGGAGTAAATCCATCCATCCATTTTGTACCGCTTATTCGGGAGTCTCCCGGGATAATCGGGAGGGTTGGCAAGTGTGGTTAGCAGTCGCCGCTAACATCAATGTTAGCCGCCAAAGCTAACATCAATGTTGGCGCTCGAAGCTAATATCGATGTTGGCAGTCGAAGCTAGCGGTCGAAGCAACAATCAATGTCAGCGGTCGAAGCCAACATCGATGTTTGCGGTCAAAGCTGGCTTACATTTTAGCGGTTTTAACTAAAATTTAAGATAGCGGTTGGACCTAACATCAATACCTTAAGCTTATTTAATAGGAATTTTATCTGAATAGCATCGCTAAAAAGATGTTGCCATTTTAGATGCAAAAATAGAACAATGTGATTGATTGTGTATGTGAACGCTGATTAAAAAAAAACTGATTAACAGCAGCAGCAAAGACATTAGAGATGCGAGCAGTTGAAGCTAACATTGCTGTTAGCGGTCACGGCTAAGTTCTATGTTAGCCGTCAAAGCTAACATCACTGTTAGCGCTCAAAGCTAACATCGATGTTAACAGTTGAAAGTAGCTTACCACCACCAGGTGTGATTGAATGATGGGTTCTCACTTCTCTGTTCAGTGCTTTGAGTGTCTAGAAAAGCGCTATCTAAATTTAATCCATTATTATTATTATTATTATTATAATTATCATTATAAGCTAACACTGGTGTTAGCGTTTGCAGTTAGCATCAATGTTAGCCGCCAAAGCAAACATCAATGTTAGCGGTCGAAGCTTACATTAGTTGAAAGTAACTTACCACCACCAGGTGTGAATGAATGATGGGTTCTCGCTTCTCTGTGAAGCGCTTTTGTCATGATCCGCCCCTTGGATCATGACACATTCTGGTTTTTGTCTCACATCTGTTTAGTATTCGACTTCCTTAGTTCCTGGTGGCACTTCCTGTTTTGTTTCCGTTGCCAAAGTTATGTATTTGTGTCACCTGCCGTTTGTTTTTCTCACGCACCTGCTCTGTGATTATCTCCTTGTTTAAGCTTGCCTTTGTTTGCCAATCGGTCTCGGATTCTCGTTTGCTATCCCACGCAACAGGTGACGTCGCTATTCCCGCATTGTACACGATTAGCTTCCATGCTATTTTGTTTGCTTGTCCCTAGTTCACATGCTAGCGCTTTTTGTTCTTTCTAGCTCATATGCTAGTTCTGTTGGTTTTTGTTAGTTCCTTCGTGCAAGTGTTTTTGTTCGTAGTTTGTTCTTTAGTATAAATAAATCATCATTCTTACCTTCACGCTGTGTCCCACTCAAACTGCCTCCACGAGAGAACAAGAACTACACCACGATGCCAGCAAAGCGTCACAGCATTGAGTGTCTAAAAAATCGCTATATACATTTAATCCATTATTATTATTATTATTATTATTATTATTATTATTATTATTATTATTATAAGCATATATTAATATGAGCGGTCGAAGCTAGCGGTCGAAGCAAACATCAATGTTAGCGGTCGGAGCTAGCATCAGAGTTAGCGGTCAAAGCTGGCATACATTTTAGCGGTTGAAGCTAAAATTTAAGTTAGCAGTTGGACCTAACATCAATACCTTAAGCTTATTTAATTGGAATTTAAATCTGAATAGCATCGCTAAAAAGATGTTGCCGGTTTAGAAACAAAAATAGAACAATGGTAAGGGGGATAAAACCAAGCAAACTGTAGAGTGGGCTACACATAAATGTGACTTTCCTTCTTTATTTCCGCCCCCTCACCGGACATGCAAACCTAAAGTCCATCCAAAAATGGCACTGAGGCCCCCATTAAGCACAAAAAGAGCGTTAATTAGGAAGCTTATTGCCTCTCCTGAGGGCATCCTCGGTCCAGACATTCTCCCCTGCACCCTGCTGAGGGAACACAGGCACAAAGTGATCTGCTGTAATTAACAGTCCTTCGCAAATGAACAGCAGCTGCTTTCCGATAGGCGCTCGCTGTAATTGTTTTTTTTTTACTTTGTTTTGGATTCAGCCACAATAAGTCGTCTGTGATAGCTGCGGTTTGACTGCAGCAGTACCAGGACTGACCTGTAAGAGGTAGTAACGAGCCACAGAGTATACAAACTGACAGAATATAATCTGAAGAAGAGGCTAACTAATTAGCTTATCTGATAACTGCCATGTTGTTGTGCGGTGTGTACAGTGTTCCGAAAAACGGCGTTGCTTTTACTTGTAACGAGTAATCAAATTAATTACTTTGATGTACGTTACAACGCCCTTTGATGTAACGTGGCACGGTACTTTTGATGTGCTTGAATGTCAAAATTACAGTGAGTGAATTGCAGTAATTTCAACTCAGGAAATATTGTTTTAAAAATGAAAGCAATAACTGCCAAACTACAATGAACTTGATATCAAATAGAAGGAGGCAACATCACACAGCAAACAACACACATACACTTTGAGAGAATAATGGACAAAAAAAAATCAATGACTGAAGTGGCAAGATTGCAATCCGACAATACCCTGTTTGTGGACTGGTAGACTACAACCGTCGAATCCCTTTCAATCTCTTTAAAATGACAAAGCTAAGCTAATGCTGCTCTGTCTGGGTGCTGATGTCATACGTCACTTAGCAATAGGCCCCGTCTTTTAAAGGCACTCTGCTCTCATGAAACATCTTAAATGCATATTGCAGATACTTGAACTTTTTTGTTTAATGTAACGCGATGATTACTTCACCTAGTAATTAATTACATTACGTTATTAATTACATTTTTTTTAAGGCGAGGCTTGTTCGGTTGTTTTGCATTCATTTTTGTAACAGTTATTTGCAAATGTTTTCAAAAAGCTGGAGAAATTATTAATACTGCATGTTCAAAGAAAAATGCCAAGGATCATGTGTGATTATGTTTGAATCCTGTCCCATGTGTCTATGAGTACAGGTAACAAATGGTAGCTATTTATAAACGTGACAATTAAGGGTCACAGGTCAAAGATTTACTTTTCATACTTCATGATCTCAGACCCCGTCAGTTAAAGGTTTGACCCTTCCTTTTTTCTTCTTTAAATCAATAATGTTGCATTACACCGTAATCATTTTAGACATATACATGTGAAAAAAAATGCTTTAATGTAATTTAATATTTTTTAGAATTGCATATAAACCCTTTTTTAAAATACTTTTTCTTTCAAGCCAATAACTGATATATATATATATATATATATATATATTTATATATACAGAAATATATAAATGTTATCATACATATTACATACATATACACATACATCCATATATAGATATATGTGTGTATATATATATATATATATATATATATATATATATATATATATATATATATATTTAAAGGTGTGTGCAGAGGAGTAAGTGAACATAACAGAGAGCGCAATCCATTTCTTTGTGAACATATTCTGACATATGCGGGCAATCAAAACACCCCCAATACTGTAAGGAAAAGATGCAAATATAACGACTCAGCATGCACACTATGATTCCTCAAGACTGAAACTGTTTTGCGGGAGGAATTTTGCATCTTTATTGACCTTGTCTGAAATCTATGTGTCCAGTGAAAAACCGTCCGACCAGAACTCTCTAATAACTAAAGTTCCTTGGGTGAATAATGTAAACTCACTACACCGGTATGTCTGAGCCCTTCCATGGCAAGTTTACTGACAGATATACGTAAGAACTTTACACTAATTTATATTAGAAATGGCAAAAGTGTAGGATGAATATCACATAACAAGAAGATAGAGAAAAAGATGATACTACCCGGTCGTCGGGACTACAAAGGTGGACGCGAGCAAATTTTCAGGACTTATGCAGATTCCAAATACAATTTAGCAGGTACCAGAACGTAATAAAAGTTGCTTTTGAATAATATTGCAAAAGAAAACGCCAGATAATGTCTTACTTTATACACACAACATAATAATACTCGTATGTTGAAGCACAGTACAATACATCAAGCGATGCAGCTTCATACAGTAGCTTACTAAAGTCGTATTAAAACATTTTGGTAAATTTTTGCGTAACGTGTGTATTGTTCTATACTCTCAATAGAACATATACAATTTTGATTTTGTTTACTTGAGTCATATTGCAGTCTCCACGTATCTCTTATGTGTGACTGCCATCCTATTGCAGTCTACATGTATCTCTTATCTGTGATTGCCATCTACTGGTCACACTTATCATTTCACCATGCACCAAATAAAATAGCTACGAGGTCGGTAAGCACAACCAAAATTATCCCTTACGTTCGGCACACCGGGTTTTAAGGCGCACTGTCGAGTTTTAAGAAATAGAAAATATTTTATGTCTGCCTTATAGTCTGAAAATTGCGGTATATTTTCTTATATCATGCGTTTGGATCATTAGATTGCAAGTTGTTACAGATTATAGATTTGCGCTGCTTGTCCAACAACATCACAAACGGGTTGGAGAGTATACTGTAATAACGTGCATGCGGAGTAATATGAGTTCAGTAGTACACACAAAAACCTAACTTAGAAAGGCGGTCTTGGTAGATCACACGCAACACGCCCGCTGATAATTTGAACAATTGTAGAATGCACACTTTGTTTAGCGTGTGGTATTTGGATCTCAGTAGAACAGGCTCATACAAACCCCGCTTCCATATGAGTTGGGAAATTGTGTTAGATGTAAATACAAACGGAATACAATGATTTGGAAAAACCTTTCCAACCCATATTCAGTTGAATATGCTGCAAAGACAACATATATGACGTTGAAACTGATAAAAAAAGTTTTTGTAAATAATCATTAACTTTAGGATTTGATGCCAACAAAATGTGACAAAGAAGTCGAGAAAGGTGCCAATAAATACTGATAAAGCTGAGGAATCTTCATCAAACACTTATTTGGAACATCCCACAGCTGTGCAGGCTAATTGGGAACAGGTGGGTGCCATGATTGGGTATAAAAACAGTTTTCCAAAAAATGCTCAGTCTTTCACAAGAAAGGATGGGGGCGAGGTACACCCCTTTGTCCACAACTGCGTGAGCAAATAGTCAAACAGTTTCAGAACAACGTTTCTCAAAGTGCAATTGCAAAAAAATTTGGGATTTCAACATCTACGGTCCATAATATCATCAAAAGGTTCAGAGAATCTGGAGAAATCACTCCATGTAAGCGGCATGGCCGGAAACCAACATTGAATGACTATGACTTTCGATCCCTCAGACGGCCCTGTATCAAAATCTGACATCAATCTCTAAAGGATATCACCACAAGGGCTCAGGAACACTTCAGAAAACCTCTGTCACTAAATACAGTTTGTCGCTACATCTGTAAGTGCAAGTTAAAGCTCTACTATGCAGAGCGAAAGCCATTTATCAACAACATCCAGAAACGCCGCAGGCTTCTCTGGGCCCAAGATCATCTAAAATGGACTGATGCAAAGTGGAAAAGTGTTCTGTGGTCTGACGAGTCCAGGTTTCAAATTGTTTTTGGAAATATTCGACATCGTGTCATCCGGACCAAAGGGGAAATGAACCATCCAGACTGTTATCGACGCAAAGTTCAAAAGCCAGCATCTGTGATGGTATTGGGGTGCATTAGTGCCCAAGGCATGGGTAACTTACACATCTGTGAAGGCACCATTAATGCTGAAAGGTACATACAGGTTTTGGAACAACATATGCTGCCATCCAAGCACCGTCTTTTTCATGGACGCCCCTGCTTATTTCAGCAAGACAATGCCAAGCCACATTCAGCACGTGTTACAACAGCGTGGCTATGTAAAAAAAAACTGCCTGCTGTCCAGACCTGTCTCCCATCGAAAATGTGTGGCGCATTATGAAGCGTAAAATATGACAGCGGAGACCCCGGACTGTTGGACGACTGAAGCTCCACATAAAACAAGAATGGGAAAGAATTCCACTTTCAAAGCTTAAAAAAAATAGCTTCCTCGGTTCCCAAACGTTTATTGAGTGTTGTTAAAAGAAAAGATGATGTAACACAGTGGTGAACATACCCTTTCCCAACTACTTTGGCACGTGTTGCAGCCATGAAATTCAAAGTTAATTATCATTTGCAAAAAAAAAATAAAGTTTATGAGTTTAAACATCAAATATGTTGTCTTTGTAGTGCATTCAATTGAATATGGGTTGAAAAGGATTTGCAAATCATTGTATTCCGTTTATATTTACATTTAACACAAATTGCCAACTCATATGGAAACGGGGTTTGTACTTTATTGTGTAAAAAGACTGATGATAGTATCCGAGTGATCAAAAGAAAAGGACAGTGCAAAAAGACAAAATGTAAAAAAAAGGGGGGTGGGTGGCCCATGTCCACAGGTAGGTTATTTCTCTCTGTAAACATATGTATCCATTTGTCCCGTGGGTGCGTCCCTTTGGCATCCCTTCGGCAGTGGCTGGGTCACACCTCCATTAGGGGCTTTGTCACAGTGATTAATAGCTCCTTCTATCATCTTTAATTCACTCCCTGATGATGGCGGTCCTGCTCGCTGCTCGGGGTAATCGTGTGATGTATGAGCGCGCCCAACACCTCATGGCAGAGGTGAAAATCATTCCACCCATGCAGATAGCGGGCCCGCGAACAAATGTTTTCCTTCTTAATAAAAATTAATGAACGTGGCGTCAAGTGCAAATAGTTGACTAAGGGGTATGTCTGCGTCTACCTGGTTATGCAGCACGACACTCACTGAAATAAGGGGAAGCTAAAATTACTTCATTGTCATAACCATTAGATTTTATTGCATTTCATCATGCATGTTCCTTATTATTACTACTGTATTATTTTTCACTGTCACACAGAAATGCAGCAAAAAACACACGTATAGTGTATCCAATTCAATGTGGGACTGATCTACTAAATGTTTATGTATTTAAAAAGTTGCAAACTTAAAGGCGCATCCATATCTAATCTATTAAAGTCATATGCTGAAAATTGAGTCCCTTAAATTATCAAAATAGCAAGCCTAATCCATTTAGCGTGAATATGCAAAATATAGATTAGACAAGGGCAATTATTTTGACTTGGAAGCCACATTGGTAAGGGTGTAACGGTATTTGTATTGAACCGTTTCGGTATGAGGGTTTCGGTTCGGTACGAGTGTGTACCGAACGAGTTTCTAAGCTAAAGTCTTAACAAGCTGCTTTGCGTCTTCTGCCTCTGTCTCAGCACCCAGCATTGTCCCATCCACACAACCATCTGATTGGTTACATATATAGCGGCAACAGCCAATCAGCAGTGCGTATTTAGAGCGGTAACAGCCAATCAGCAGTGCGTATTTAGAGCGGTAACAGCCAATCAGCAGTGCGTATTCAGAGCGCATGTAGTAAATGCTTCAGCGTCGAGCAGATAGGTGAGCATAAGGCAGCGTACTCTCCCCAAATTCTAATAAACACCTCCCAGTCAACTACTACTAACATCACTATGAGCCCGTTGACCTTCTAGAAAATTAAACTGCAGCTCAGCTCGCTCGCAGTTCTGGCTTGAGGTGAATGCTAATTAGCTTTTAGCTATCGTTAGCTCATTTTGCAGTGTGTGTGTGTTTGTGTGTGCGTGTCTGTGCATGTGTTTGTGTGTGTGAATATGTATGTGTGTGTGTATGTGAGTGTGTGTGTGTTTTACGGACAGAAAAGCTTTCAATGGCAGGTTCCCTGCTATCACATGTTGATCAAAATCTAACATTTACATAATAAAAATCAACTACAGGCTTCCCAAATGCTGTGATAAATTAAGCATGATGAGTTGACTTGAAACTATTCAATGTTGCACTTTTTATATGTAGAAGAAAAGTTGTGTCATTTTATTTAATTAAAGCAACAATTTGAGGTAGTTTAATGTTGATTAACATGGGCAGAATTATTAAAGTGTTCCCAATGTTAAAAGGATAAAGCCATTGTTTACAAATTTGGTACATAAATAACCGAAAAATGTGTATTTTGTTATTTTCTTACTGTACCGAAAATGAACTGAACCGTGACCTCTAAACCATGGTACATACCGAACCAAATTTTTGTGTACCGTTACACCCCTACACATTGGTGGGTAAAAATGTTTCTGGGGGCCAGTAAGTGTGTGTGCAATATTATTACAATGCCAGACCACCACAATTGTAATATTAACTATGAACGATAAAACCCTGAATATTAAGAACCAACAAATTTCCCTCCTCTTTACTTTCAAGACGACCGTCTTGTGATCGATCTTGTACAATAAAGCAAAATGCAAGAATAATGCGACAATCATGGTGAAACATGAATGCAAGGGACATGGAAAACACCCACAAATCCATATAATAATAATCCATGTAATATCCCTTTTCTGCAGAACAGAACTTTGTTGTAGAAATCTGCAACCGTGTCCCTCCCTGACAAGACGGCTGCTGTAAACAAGCCCCGCCCACTCTGCGTCTTGTCTCGTCTGCTTGGAAGTGCTGTGATGCAGATTACAGTAATAACCTGAAAATCAATCAAAAGCACAAATTCCAACCATTGGAATACTCTCTGCAGTTGAAGACTTACGGTAATTTAAAAAATGCACAGCACATCGTATTGGCGGCTACAGTTTTGTAATCAACTCACACTGCAGTGTAATTTTTTTTTTAAGACTGAAACTGTTTTGCGGCCACTGTTTTGCATCTCTGCTTACAGTTTTAAAACTATTTGCAAACTGGCACACTTACGAAGAAATGATTGCAAAGTCGTCAGAAGGAGGTCGTTCAAGATATATGACGGACATGAAGAACCTTCTGTGCTCATTGTTGAAAATTGACAAACATATCAGACATTTTGTCTGTTCAGCAATTGCCCTTTTAGCTAATGATGACCTGAGGGATGATTTAAAGATAGCAGACACACAAAACACACCTATTATATTAGAAAACAAATATTGTCATGTCTTTGGGATCATGATCTGTTTAGTTCTGTTCTGTTTTGTTTTTGACTCCATTAGTTCCTGATTTTGTGCACCCTGGTTTGTTTTAGTTTCCATGACAACCATTAGTTTCACCTGGGTCATTTGTTTGGACTCACGCACCTGCACTATTTAAGCCTGTAGTTGCCAGGCAGTCAGGCTGGCGACATCACCCTCTACACACCCTTGATACCTGATTGCTCACTTCCTGCCATAGATTCATGCTTTTCACGTCACAGTAAGTGTTTTTGTTTTTGTTGTCCATAGTTCTGCCATTGTGCGGGTTTTGGTTTTCAGAGCTAAGTTTTGAACCTCTGCTGAGAGTGCCTTTCGTTTGTACCTTTTTTTTTTTTGAGTGATTAATTAAAAGATGTCAGTACCTTCACGCCATGTCCTGTCCAATCGATTTGCACCACGGGAAAACAAACCACACCATAGTCTATGTCTTGACAAATATATTGCACCATGCATATTCTTACCCTTGGATCATGTCAGTACATTGTGGCAGCCGTCCCTCAGAGTGCACCTTCGACGTGCTAAAAACTGGATTCTGTCTTGTGGCATTCTATAATGCCAAAAAGATATGGTGAAGATTAAAGTTTATTTGTTTGAAAACATATAAATAGTAGAGGTTGGAGCATGACAATATGGAGGTAGGGTTCTCTGCACTACTTTTCCAATTGTTATCAATTGTGTCTTAATAGTAGTAACACCTGAAACATGCCGACTAGTAGTACACGCATTTTTTGAGTTTACGCACGCTATTTAGCACTTATTGGGGAAGTATATCAGATGAGTAAATCAGGCATTTTGTGACTTATGTTTTTGTTTCATAGTTTTTATTTATTACACTGATTGTTAGTGATGTGTGATACCTCTGATTCCCTTTCCCATCTGATACAAAGTAAAATTAAGGCTGGTATCAGCGATACCGATTGAATACTTTATGAAAATATACCTAAAGTGCCTGCTGAAACTGTAAAAGTTGTGTATTTTCATAATAACATATCTAAAAAAAACAACAACAGCATAATTGGGACTCTCTTTTGTTTTATAGTTTGTTTTATTACACTGATTGTTAGTGATGTGCGATACCACTGATTCTATTTCAACTCTGATACAAAGTAAAATTAAGGCTGGTATCAGCGATACCGATTGAATACTTTATAAAACTATACCTAAAGTGTCTGCTAAAACTGTAAAAGTTGTGTATTTTCATAATAACATATCCAACAAAACAACAGCATAATTGGGTCTCTCTTTTGTTTTATATATTTTTTTTTATTTTTTATTACACTGATTGTTAGTGAAGTGCGATACCATTGATTCTATTTCAAATCTGATACAAAGTAAAATTAAGGCTGGTATCAGCGATACCGATTGAATACTTTATGAAAATATACCTAAAGTGTCTGCTAAAACTGTAAAAGTTGTGTTTTTTCATAATAACATATTTAACAAAACAACAGCATAATTGGGTCTCTCTTTTGTTTTATATATATATATTTTTTTTTATTACGCTGATTGTTAGTGAAGTGCGATACCACTGATTCGATTTCCCATCTGATACAAAGTAAAATAAAGGCTGGTATCAGCGATACCAATGGAATACTTTATGAAAATATACCTAAAGTGTCTGCTAAAACTGCAAAAGTTGTGTATTTATATAATAACATATCTAAAAAAACAACAACTGCATAGTTGGGTCTCTCTTTTGTTTTAGTTTTATTTTTTCATTACACTGATTGTTAGTGATGTGCGATACCACTGATTCTATTTCCCATCTGATACAATTAAAATTAAGGATGGTAATAGCGATACCGATTGAATACTTTATGAAAATATACCTAAAGTGTCTGCTAAAACTGTAAAAGTTGTGTATTTATATAATAACATATTTAAAAAAACAACAGCATAATTGGGTCTCTCTTTTGTTTTGTAGTTTTTTTTTTTACTACACTGATTGTTAGTGAAGTGCTATACCACTAATTCTCTTTCAAATCTGATACAAATTAAAATTAAGGCTGGTATCAGCGATACCGATTGAATACTTTATGAAAATATACCTAAAGTGTCTGCTAAAACTGTAAAAGTTGTGTATTTTCGTAACAACATATCTAAAAAAACAACAACAGCATAATTGGGTCTCTTTTGTTTTATAGTTGTTTTTTTTTATTACACTAATTGTTAGTGATGTGCGATACCACTGATTCTATTTCAACTCCGATACAAAGTAAAATTAAGGCTGGTATCAGCGATACCGATTGAATACTTTATGAAAATATACCTAAAGTGTCTGCTAAAACTGTAAAAGTTGTGTATTTTCATAATAACATATCTAACAAAACAACAGCATAATTGGGTCTCTCTTTTGTTTTATAGTTTTTTTTTAATTTTTTATTACACAGATTGTTAGTGAAGTGCGATACCACTGATTCTATTCCAAATCTGATACAAAGTAAAATTAAGGCTGGTATCAGTGATACCGAATGAATACTTTATGAAAATATACTTAAAGTGTCTGCTAAAACTGTAAAAGTTGTGTATTTATATAATAACATATCTAAAAAAACAACAACTGCATAGTTGGGTCTCTCTTTTGTTTTATTTTTATTTTTTCATTACACTGATTGTTAGTGATGTGCGATACCATTGATTCTATTTCCAATCTGATACAAAATAAAATTAAGGCTGGTATCAGCGATACCAATTGAATACTTTATCAAAATATACCTAACGTGTCTGCTAAAACTGTAAAAGTTGTGCATTTTCATAATAACATATCTAAAAAATTGGGTCTCTCTTTTGCTTTATAGTTTTTTTTTTTATTACACTAATTATTAGTGATGTGCGATACCACTGATTCTATTTCAAATCTGATACAAAGTAAAATTAAGGCTGGTATCAGCGATACTGATTGAATACTTTATGAAACTATACCTAAAGTGTCTGATAAAACTGTAAAAATTGTGTATTTTCATAATAACATATCTAAAAAAAAACAGCATAATTGTAAAAAAAAAAGGGAAACAAATATGAATGCAATGAGAAAAAGCTGAATCAAAAAAAAGAATATACTTCGTAACATATAACAAAGTTTTGTCTTGAAATGTATATCTTATCTATTTTTAGCTTTTTTTCGAACAATAAAAAAATATCAAAATGGCCTCCTCATACTTGACTTCTCAGTTTAGACACCCCAGATCTGAAATGAAAGAAACCCCAAAAATAACTAAAAAAAAATAAAAAATATGGGGAAAAAAAGGAAAGAAAAAAAAGTCTGTTAAAGAGAAAATTCTGAAACGATCTAACCAATAGTCAATAATAATATAGTTAGTCACCAATAATAGAAAGCTGACACAATATCTGTTTTTAAGCATTTTTCAAAAATAGAAAAATAATGTAGCTTGGTGGAAAAAGTTTGGACATTCCTGAAATAAAGTGTTGTTATTTTGATTTAAGAATCGATAATAAAGAATATAGAACTGGTATCGATATGTCAGTATCGATGTGCACATCACTACTGATTATAATCCCAAATATACCGTAATTTACACTTGAGGTGTGTCGGGAAAAATTTCAAGTTACATTTCAAGTCCGAACAACATGTTTTCCCTTTTGAAATAATCCCCCTGCAGTTTGGCGGGGTGGTCTTCATGGCCATCCACATCTATCCACATCTTAACAATGGGTCTCTTTGATAACCCCCTTGAGCTTTGGAAAAAAGGAAAAATCAGATCAGGCTGAGTAGGGAAGTTGCTTTCCTGCCACAACTCTCGCCTCTGTGGTGTTGTATACCACACAGAACCAGACCACACATACGGTATGGCGGCATGCAAGGGGAGATGTCAGAGGAGGCGCGTAAACGGTGACTTGACTGCGACTAAGGGCTTCGGTACCTTGCTCAAGGGCTGGTCCTTACAGACTGAGCTATTACCACCCCCGAGCTACTCTCTTTGACTCATCAATCATCTGCGGACTCAAACCAACGTATTTTCTTTCAGCTAACGTTTACCTTACATCTACAGTATACACGTGGATGTTTATGAACTGAAATACTCTTGTTGAGTCCAGCGGGCCCGAGGAAATTTCTGGTCTAAATCAAATCTAAACTCGGAGACCGACGTTAGCGGGGAAACGTCAAGGGAGAAACTGCAACGGAGGGATACAGTTACCTGTAAAAGCTCTTGTCCCTCTACCATATGGTAAGCTTCACATCCAGGCCTTTAACCTTGTTACAGTGTGTTGAAAACCATTATACCGACTTCTTGGGAACCATTGGGTTTCATGCTGCAGTCAGCATTTTTTTTTTCCATTGAATACCTTCCTAAATATGCCAAAGTGGTATCCGACCAGCGTAGATGCTGTAGTCAGTCTTCCAAGGAGCATGATTTATCAAAAGTGAGTCTTTCAGCTGAGTTTGAGACCACCTGTGGCAAATCACGGTGATCCTTCCAGTCATTCAGAAGAACAGTTACTTCATGGTCGCTGAACAAGTAATGCATGTGTATCTTTGTGCGGGATCAAAGGTTCATGGCTTACAGCACAGTGAGGCACTGTCACATCAGCAGTCATTCAGGAATGTTCCTCAGCCCAGGGATGGGTTGCTGAGCCTCATTAGCAGAACCCCTTCACTCCGCGGCCTGTCAGCCTGGGTTAGCCACAGCCCACCACAGATGCACGCCAGGGAGCGGCAGCTTCCCGTGGATCATTTCCGGATTTGAGTGTCTCCTTCTTCGTTTATGGGACACCTGCTTAGCAGTCGGATGTGTGTCCCCAGGATTTAGGTACATGATTCAAGTCTTTTGCCCTTCAAAGTTCCAGTGAAACTAGTTGGTTAATCACTTAAAGGCCTACTGAAATGAGATGTTCTTATTTAAACGGGGATAGCAGCTCCATTCTGTGTCATACTTCATAATTTTTTTGCTGAAAGGATTTAGTAGAGAACATCGACCATAAATTTCACAACTTTTGGTTGCTAATAAAAAAGCCTTGCATTTACCGGAAGTATGTGGACATGACGTCACCGGTGTGAGGGCTCCTCACATCCTCACATTGTTTATAATGTGAGCCACCAGCAGCAAGAGCAATTCGGACCGAGAAAGCGACAATTTCCCCATTAATTTGAGCGAGGATGAAAGATTCGTGGATGAAGATATTGATAGATAAAAAGATTACAGTTGGTACAAAACGCGGCTGCTAGACTTTTGACAAGAACAAGAAAGTTTGATCATATTACGCCTGTACTGGCTCACCTACACTGGCTTCCTGTGCACTTAAGATGTGACTTTAAGGTTTTACTAATTACGTATAAAATACTACACGGTCTAGCTCCAGCCTATCTTGCCGATTGTATTGTACCATATGTCCCGGCAAGAAATCTGCGTTCAAAAGACTCCGGCTTATTAGTGATTCCTAGAGCCCAAAAAAAGTCTCCGGGCTATAGAGCGTTTTCCGTTCGGGCTCCAGTACTCTGGAATGCCCTCCTGGTAACAGTTCGAGATGCTACCTCAGTAGAAGCATTTAAGTCTCACCTTAAAACTCATCTGTATACTCTAGCCTTTAAATAGACCTCCTTTTTAGACCAGTTGATCTGCCGCTTCTTTTCTTTCTCCTATGTCCCCCCCTCCCTTGTGGAGGGGGTCCGGTCCGATGACCATGGATGGAGTACTGGCTGTCCAGAGTCGAGACCCAGGATGGACCGCTCGTCGGGACCCAGGATGGACCGCTCGCCTGTATTGATTGGCGACATCTCTACGCTGCTGATACGCCTCCGCTTGAGATGGTCTCCTGTGGACGGGACTCTCACTGCTGTCTTGGATCCTCTTTGAACTGAACTCTCGCGGCTGTGCTGGAGCCACTATGGATTGAACTTTCACAGTATCATGTTAGACCCGCTCGACATCCATTGCTTTCGGTCCCCTAGAGGGGGAGGTTGCCCACATCTGAGGTCCTCTCCAAGGTTTCTCATAGTCAGCATTGTCACTGGCGTCCCACTGGATGTGAATTCTCCCTGCCCACTGGGTGTGAGTTTTCCTTGCCCTTTTGTGGGTTCTTCCGAGGATGTTGTAGTCGTAATGATTTGTACAGTCCTTTGAGACATTTGTGATTTGGGGCTATATAAATAAACATTGATTGATTGATTGATAGTGAAGGACTAGAAAAAAAAAAAGCGACAATGTAACTCCTTCCACATAGCACTGACACAATCGCTTTCTTTGACTGATTTATTAAAGGCTTCCTTTCCCTTCAATTCAATGTGAAAACTGTTAATAAAATAAAGCACGTTACAAACGTAAAAATACCATGCACAGCATGTGGCTCAAACATTTTACCGAACTAAAATAGAAACATAAATGACAAATACCTCGTTGGCCTGCATGCTTCTTTTAGGAGGAATTTGTGATCTTCTGGCTCTTATAGCCCAAACGCTGAAAGTCCTTGTGACACTTTATAGTCCTTGTTACGATCAGTCGCTCTCTTTTTCCCTTCTCATTGCATCAAACAGATGTTCACTCATACCCGAAAGTAGCTTCCTTATATCCGTTCACAGACCAATCGAGACACTTCAAAACAAACGCATGCCCACAAACCCAACAAAAAGGCATGAAATTACATTTCTAACCATAGTAACTTAAATAAAGCCTTCTTATGAACTTTTATACATTTTGATTTGAATTCCCTTTTATGAACTCAACTTATTCTGTTTTTAGAGAAATAAAACAAATGATAATTATTAGTCGCAACAGTTATAGACAGTGTGAGCGTTTCATATGTAATTAGACACATTTACTAGGATAATTCTGGAAGATCCCTTATATGCTTATTGTTTTAAAAGTGTTTTAGTTAGATTTAAAAGACATAGTCGGATGGCTGCGGTGAACACACCAGTGACTCAGAGAGAAGTCGGGGAGCCAAGCTCACAGCTGCCTTTTTTGACAGCTACTGCAGGAGGACGGATAATCCACTGATGTCTCCGGTAAGATATATATCACAATTTTCCCATCCAAAAACTTGCTGGTTGATGTACAGAAACATGTTCGCTTGACCGCTCTGTGTTAAAGCTTCACAACAAACAAAGAAACACCGGCTGTGTTTCGGTGTTAAAGGCAGCTGCAATTCACCGCTTTCCACCAATAGCATTGTTCTTTATAGTCTTCATTATTAGTTGAACAAATTGCAATAGATTCAGGAACACAGATGTCCAAATTACTGTGTAATTATGCGATGAAAAGAGACGACTTTTAGCCGTGAGTGGTACTGGGCTAATATGTCCGCTACAACCCAAGACGTCACAAACACGCGTCATCATTCCGCGACGTTTTCAACAAGAAACTCCGCGGGAAATTTAAAATTGTAATTTAGTAAACTAAAAAGGCCATATTGGCATGTGTTGCAATGTTAATATTGCATTATTGATGTATAAACTATCAGACTGTGTGGTCGGTAGTAGTGGGTTCAGTAGGCCTTTCTTTAAGTTGCAAGCAAAAATTTGAGTTGCAAACATCAACACCATTAGTTGGCGCAACAAATAAAAATATCGGCCTAAATCATCCGATGTTGTTCGCGAGCATGAGCTTGAGATGGACTTAGCTTTGTTTTACAACCATAAGAAGTAAGAAAGTGAGTGTGAACGCAACTTGATTTGAGATACTTGTTTTTGAGTTAAGATCTCTGCCACAGAATCAGTTAAGCTTGTAAGTTGAGGTACTACTGTATTTCAGTAAGTCATTTACAAAATATAAACAAGGTAGACTATAGGCCAGTGTTTTTCAACCTTTTTTGAGCCAAGGCACATTTTTTGTGTTGAAAAAATCCGGCACACCAGCAGCAGAAATCATTAAAAAAACGAAACTCAGTCGATGTCGCAATTGTTGGATATGACTTTAAAACCATAACCAAGCATGCACTACTATAGCTCTTGTCTCAAAGTAGGTGTACTGTCACGACCTGTAACATCATTTATTCACTTATTTTGAGTTGTTTGCTGTTTTCCTGTGTGTTGTGTTTTAGTTCTTGTCTTGCACTCTTATTTTGGTGGCTTTTTCTCTTCTTTTAATTTTTTCCTGTAGCAGTTTCATGTCTTCCTTTCAGCGAGATTTCCTGCATTTACTTTGTTTCAGCAATCAAGAATATTTTCAGTTGTTTTTATCCTTCTTTGTGTGGACATTGTTGATTGTCATGTCATGTTCGGATGTACATTGCGGACGCCGTCTTTGCTCCACTGTAAGTCTTTGCTGTCGTCCAGCATTCTGTTTTTGTTTACTTTGTAGCCAGTTCAGTTTTAGTTTCGTTCTGCATAGCCATCCCTAGGCTTCAATGTCTCTTCTTAGCGGCACTTACTTTTTGTTTATTTTTGGTTCAAGCATTAGACACCTTTTTACCTGCACATGACAAACCATGTTTCCGACATCTACAAAGCAATTAGGTACTTGCTGCCAGCTACTGATATGGAAGCGTATACCACGGTTACTCTGCCGAGCTCTAGACATCACCGACACTCAACAACAGCATATTTGCAGATTTTTACAACTGGTTTGCAAAACATATTTCTAACCCAAATTGGTTGAAATTACATAATCTCGGCACACCAGACCGTATCTCGGCACAGTGGTTAAAAAACACTGCTTTAGGCTACGAGGAGTGTCTTGTCTTTATCTATTGTAGTCTTTGCACAGGTTATTGAGAAACACAATTTTGATTCCTTGTATGTCTTGTACATGTGAAGAGTTGACAATTAAGCGGACTTTGACTTTGAGGAGCTAGTAGTTACACAACAGCTTAACACACTATAGCATACAAGCTAGACATATATAGAAAGTGTTCTTAATCGAACAATATTGCAGTCTAAAACACAACATTCGGCGATATAAACGACTATCATGTTATTATAGTTGCATATTACTAACAGATACAAAGTCTCCAAGGCAAAAGTCTGTTGGAAAGTATCCAGTAACAAACGTGTCTGGATCATTGAACTTACTGCGTCATTAGCATGAGGTAGAAGGTGTCGCAAAAAAACACATTTGCCACTCCATTTCAACATAAAGACAGCAGAAGTTAATTCCACAGAGTTGATAAAAAACGTTTTTTTTTGTTTTTCATACATACAAGTGTTCACTTAATCAAGCCTGTTCTAACATTCCACATTACAAAGTAAAGAAAGTATGTATAATTTGTGATGATATCTCAATCAATCAATCAATGTTTATTTATATAGCCCTAAATCACAAGTGTCTCAAAGGGCTGCACAAACCACAATGACATCCTCGGTAGAGCCCACATAAGGGCAAGGAAAAACTCACACCCAGTTGCTGACAGTGACAATCATGACTATGAGAAACCTTGGAGAGGACAGAAAGCAATGGATGTCGAGCGGGTCTAACATGATATTGTGAAAGTCTAATTCATAGTGGATCTAACATAACGGTGAGAATCCAGTCCAAAGTGGATCCAATGTAGTAGCGAGAGTCCCGTCCATAATGGAGCCAGCAGGAAACCCTCCCAAGCGGAGGCGGTTCAGCAGCGCAGAGATGTCTCCAACCGACTCTGGACAGCCAATACTTCATCCATGGCTACTGGACCTGTGTCTCCTCCGCCTACGGTCCACAAGGGAGAGGGGGACATAGCAGAAAAATAAAAGAAACGGCAGATCAACTGGTCTAAAAAGGGGGTCTATTTAAAGGCTAGAGTATACAAATGGGTTTTAAGATGAGACTTAAATGCTTCTACTGAGGTAGCATCTCGAACTGTTACCGTGAGGGCATTCCAGAGTACTGGGGCCCGAATGGAAAACCGATATTGATCTACCAGATCAATATCGGTATCGGCCAATACGCAAGGATACAATATCGGTATCGCACAGTTATAGTGGGACACCCATAACAGAAACTTAATACGGTAAGAAGAGGATTCATATTGATTGATTGAAACTTTTTTCAGTCGATTCCATATAACAGTAGATATTCTGTACAATTGACCACTAAATGGTAACACCCAAATAAGTTTTTCAACTTGAGTAAGTCGGGATCCACGTTAATCAATTTGTGGTAAAATATGGGTAAAATATCTCCCCATTCTTTACTGGTTATCTGATACATGAAACGTGACGAATTTGGGGGGTGCAATATCCATCCGCTTTATCCAAATGACAGTGGAGTGTTGATTATCTTAAAATGTATTTCCCGTCAATTCCAGCTTTGACCACAGCATCAGTTGCTATGTAGAGTGGTGCTTTCTATCATTTTTAGCAGACAGCATTGCTCTCACAGGAGATCCACCCAGGAATGGGGCCATATGAATCCCTTCAATACGATGTAGACATTCTTGGATGAGTTTGAGAAAAAAACTTGCAGAGAACCTTGACCTCAAACAATCAAACCTCTGTGGGAGCAGATATTATTGGGGAAGCGTCAGTGACCTTTGATCTAACAAATATTCTGCAGATGCAAACTCTAATAAACTATGTCCTGCATGCTGTTAAGTAGGACAGGGTACTGTTGTTCTCCATGTAAGTCGTTATTCCATAGTTTTTTACAAGGCAAATATGTTCAAACATAATGTTTGATTTGTGCATACATTTTCATGGCACCTTTATTTAACATACTTATTAACAAATCGTGTTGTATACAACTTTACACGACCCAAAAAAAGAAAATGAGAAAAATGTTTGTGCGTCATGCTGATTTTTTACGTCCTGTTTCACGTTATTCGTAATGAACCCGTCCGTGCTTCCTTCTGTTTTCACCGTATGACAAAGAACGCGTGCAGGAAAGGGAAATATAAAACAGTCAGAGCAGTACAATGCCGACTTACCCCATCTCACTTGCCCTGGCATCACCCCCATCTCCATGCAAAACTCAAAACAAAAAAACTTAGATCCTGTTTCATAAGTGTTTGTTTTTAAACTGGCGCTTTTTCACGTCTCGGCATTATCTTCGGAACGCAGCGATTAGGGGAAAGAAATTAAAACTTTCACCTTACAAAGACGGAGCTCTCGTCACTCATTAGTAATTAGCTCACTTAACGTACCATTAACATGGACATACTGTATAAGTTGAAATTATATTGTAGTGATTCTGATTAATAACAACATAAGATTTACAAAGTTAGTGAGTAAAATAGAAATGATCAAAATAAAATACATTTCAATGAGATTCACAAGCCATTTAATGAGATAATGAGCATGAGCAGTCATGAGATTCCTTAAATAATAACAAAACTATACTCACGGCAGACTTCATGAGAGACAACAAAGACTACTTTTGGACAAATTATAACCCAGAATCTTATATTTTTGAGCCTGAATATAATGAGGATGAGCAACACGTTTTAGAAGATAGGTGCTAAACAGATCCAGGTTTAGTGAAACACTAAGCATCATGTAGCAGTAGTGCTAAGTGCTAAACAAATAATTTTTTAAAAATCCCTTACTGTACAATTTCTGCTCTCACTGGAATGCCGGCTGATGGGCATCACCTGCCTTGGCATCACCACCATCTTGATGCAAAACTCAAAACAAAAAAACTTCGATCCTGTTTTATAAGTGTTTGTTTTCAAACTGGCGCTTTTTCATGTCTCGGCATTATCTTCGGAACACAGCGATTAGGAGAAAGAAATGAAAACATTTACCTTACAAAGACAGCTCTCATCACTCATTAGTAATTAGCTCGCTTAACGTACCATTAACATGGACATATAAATTGAAATTATATTGTAGCGATTCTAATTTATAACAACAAAAGGTTTACAAAGTTAGCGAGTAAAATAGAAATAATCAAAATAACATACATTTCAATGAGATTCACGAGCCATTTAATGTGATAATGAGCATGAGCAGTCATGTGATTCCTTCAATAATAACAAAACTATACTCATGGCAGACTTCATGAGAGACAACAAAGACTACTTTTGGACAAATTATAACCCAGAATCTTATATTTTTGAGCTTGAATATAATGAGGATGAGCAACAAGTTTTAGAAGATAGGTGCTGAACAGATCCAGGTTTAGTGAAACACTAAGCATCATGTAGCAGTAGTGCTATTTGCTAAACAATCACTTACTGTACAATATCTGCTCTCACTGGAATGCTGGCTGATGGGATTTTCATATCTTCCTCTTTATATGAATAATCAGTGATGGACAGATTTATTGGAAAATGGAGTGAGCTATTTCTCTTAAGGTATCATGTGTGATTTCCGCAAGTGTCTGTACATGTAAAACAGGGGTGTCCAAACTTTTTCCACTGAGGGCCGCACACTGAAAAATCAAAGCAAGCGGGGGCCATTTATTTTAAAGAACAATCCAATATAAGTATAAAAAATATACATTTAGGCCTCCACTCAGGCTTGATCCCGGGAACCCCAAAGGGTTTTGGTAAAAATAAAATGTTAAAAATGTGTCATTATTCAGTATTATTATTTTTATTATTATTCAAGTTTAAATCTTTAGATCAACATCAGGTCTATCTGTCAATACGACGTTTTTAAAGATTTAAATCGTATGCTCTTTTTGTCAAAGAAAACCATGTTTTTTATGGAAAAAAAACACAAAATACGCAATATTTTCACTCAATAAAATTTTTAAGTAGAATATTTGAAACTATAGAATAAATGGAGCCATAAAAAGGTTAACAACTCATAACACCATTGATTTTAATTCACTATTACTTTTTGTGCAATGACACTTAAAAACAAAACACACTGATCCAAAGGGGTCCTACTCATCAAAGTGTTAAAAAATAAATTATATTTTTTTTTTTACTGTTTACTTTTACCAAATGGTCTCGAGATCAATTTCAGATCTATTAGTCAATTATACGTTTTTTTGTAGTTTATGTTATTTGTTTGTTCGTTTTAGGCCAGGGGTAGGGATCCTGTGGCTCTTTTGATGACGGCATCTGGCTCTCGGATAAATCTGAGCTGACATTGCTTAACACGAGAAGTAATGAATAATTCCACAGTGTTAAAAATAACGTTCAAAATATAAAACATTCTCATGCTTTTTTATGTTCAAGAAGTTGCAAGAATGGTAAGAAGTAATGTATTTATTATTGGTTAGTGTGGGGCTTGCCCTCCTGGGGGTTCTTCAGACCACCAAGAGCCTGTATTAGGGTTACAATATTGTTTTATTTTATTTTTCTCTCAGTTGCTTTCCAGCAATTGTCTTTTTCTCTTTCGTCCTCACTCGCGCTCTGGCTCCAGCCCCATCCCCTGTCTCTCCTCCTGGCTGCTGCTTATAATAGAGCAACAGGTGATTAGATAACAAGGCCCAGGTGGGCCATCTACGCACCTGTCGCGGATTTCGAGGCCGGTCCTGGCAACATCCCGCTTTGCTGCAGGCCCGCAGGCCACGCCCCCTCCACAGTTAGCTTCAGAATAACAATGTTATTATAAAGAATAAGAGACCTAGTATACTCTGGAAATGTTGGTCTTACTTAAAAATGCACGCGTTTAGTTGTGTTCAGTGTTAAAAAAAAATATTATATGGCTCTTGGGGAAATACATTTTAAAATATTTGGCTTCTTGGCTTTCTTAGCCAAAAAGGTTCCCGACCCCTGTTTTAGGCCCTTCTTTGAAAAAAAAAAACAGCTACATTTTTTATATGGCAAACACAAAATATCCAATATTTGTCCACAAAAATATCTCGAAGTAGAATATTTAATGTGACGTAATTGGAGCCTTGAATAGGTCAATAATTCATAATGACATTGATTTTGATTCACTTATTATTTTTTTAAAGAAATAAAAAGCCTGCATGGCAGTTCTGTTATTAGAGTAAACATTGCAAAATGTTCCTGTTACATTTTACATTTGCTCTTTTATACCACTTTTTATGTTTAAATTTTTTTCCATAGTATTTTTAAAATGTGCCGTGGGGCAGTTAAAAAATGACCTGCGGGCCGCACTTTGGACACCCCTGATGTAGAAGGATGAGAAACACGGACATGTCTGAATGACTCGCCTCCATCTTTCCGGTGGTTAGCTCCGGTTGTTATGAAGCTGGCTGTGGCGCGTTCTTTCCAACGTCACTTCCTCTCCGAACTCAGTTTGTGAACGATCGATGAGTCCATACCAAGCTAAGAGCAGGAGATTCAAGAAATACACGGCGCACTTACCCGTGTAAAAAAGGGGAAACTTAAATGATGGTTTAGTGTGGCTGACGAGATGCTTAGGCTAAATAAATATTCGCCTAAGGCAGGTGTGTCAAACTCAAATACAGAGTGGGCCAAAATTTTAAACGGAACAAAGCCGCGGGCCAAGGTTGAACAAATTAATATTTTAATAGGGACCCAAACAAGTTTTGTATTAAATATTGAACAAGAAAGGCTTATATGACTTTAGTGACAGGCAAAATCCAGTTTCAAATAATAATAATTAAAAAAATATCAATGGCATTTCAAATAAAATCTAAATAAAAATGTTAAGCCTTTTTTTTCTATTTGCAATCTTCTGAGGTAAATATAATTTTTTTTCCACAGGCTAATAATACATTTGAAAATAAAACAACAATAATCAATGAACCAAACATTCAAGCCTTGAAGTAGCAAGAGAAAATGCATGAATAAAACGTTAATTATTGGTCAGTTTGCTGGAAGTTTCCCGGAAGAGTTAGTGTTTCTGGGTATTTGTTCTGTTGTGTTACGGTGCGGATGTTCACCCAAAATGTGTTTGTCATTTTTGTTTGGTGTGGGTTTACAGTGTGGCGAATATTTGTAACAGTGTTAAAGTTGTTTATACGGCCACCCTCAGTGTGACCTGTATGGCTGTTGACCAAGTATGCATTGCATTCACTTGTGCGTATGTGTGTGTGTGTGTGTGTGTGTGTGTAAAAGCCACAAATATTATGTGACGCACTGTTAGTATGGAGAAAAAGCGGACTTGACGACAGGTTGTAGAGAACGCTAAAGGCAGTGCCTTAAATGCACGCCCCCAGTATAGTTGTCCAGGTGGAAATCGGTAGAAATTCGGGAGAATGGTTGCCTCGGGAGATTTTCGGGAGGGGCACTGAACTTCGGGAGTCTACCGGGAAAATTAGGAGGGTTGGCAAGTATAAGTATTAGCGGTGAATGCGGTGTTACAGCGGCACCGACGCTGTATAACACCGGCGGGCCAGTTTTAACACTAAATTGATATTGCCTCAAGGGCCAAATTAAATTACACGGCAGGCCAGATTTGGCCCGCGGACCAGAGTTTGACACCCATGGTGTAAGGGGTTATCGGGCTGAGTGTAGACATAGCCTTAGTTCTGTGACGTGGCTCTTAACTCAAAACTCTCATATCTCAAATCGTCAATGTCTTCATACTCATTCTTCCTTCTCATGGTTGGACAAACGAAGGTATTTCCATCTCTAGCTATACACTAGCTGTCATGATCAGTGATCCTGATCATGTTTTGTTTAGTTATGTTCTGTTAGTTTTGGACTCCCTTAGTTCTTGTTTTGTGCACTTTGGGTGTTTGTTTTTGTTTCCATGGGTACTAATTTCACCTGCCTCTGATTAGTGCTCTGCACGCTAACCTGCTGTTGAGCACTAATCAGAGAGCTATTTATTCACGTTGCTCGCCACAGTCTGTGTGGGTTCATTGCTTGCTAGACGCAACGGTTACGTTTTGATGTTCCTGAGTCTTGCTCCTGTGTTTCCTTAGCTTCCTGTGCGATCGGCACGTTTTTTTTGTTTGTTTGTTCTTTCTCTTTTTGGTACGCTTATGATTTATGAGAAATAAATAATTTCCTACCTCACGCTGTCGTCCGGAGCCGTCCGTTCTGCATTCCGGGGAAACAAACCCCGACCCGACCTTGCCCCACGTGACACTGGCGGGTAAGAATGGATGTTTTGGTCGGATCTGACGCGGTTCACCGTGTCATTTTTATTAGCATATGCCTAGAATTTCCACCGGGTCAAACTCGTCACGTCACGAGTGACACTTCACCTGTCATCATTTTCAAAATGGAGGAGGCTGATTTCAATCATTTGAAATCGCATAAAGGGAAGAAGATTAAGAGCTATTCAGTAGGATTTAAGGTCCAAGATATTGAATATGCTAAAAAGAACAGTAAGCAGCTATGTTTTAGTAATATACCGTCGCTGCGTGTGTCAAATATGAGTCATTAAATGACTCCCGTGGCGGAGATGCTTGTAACTCAAATTTTTGTAACTTAAAGCATGACAAATAGCCGAGTTGAGGTACCACTATATCCAGTCATTCTTTATGGTTCGCGGTCCTCACATTGACTGAATTGTGTCTTTCTTACACAGGTGATGGAGATGAAGAGTTCGCCCTTGAACCTTCAGACCTCTTAGCCGATGCTTGTGGCACAGAAGGTGGACCTCTGCAATTTCCAGCCTTAGCAGAGGAGCCAACATCCCTTTTGCTGTCTGAAGATGACGTCTCACCTCAGAGGCCTTCATCCTTCCCACATCCAAGCATCTTTTTAAACCAAGAGGACTTGGCCATTCCTCTGGACTTTGAATTACGTGAATCAGATGCTTTCGGCGGTGCGGCGGGCATCTGGAGTCGCAGGAGCATTTACGTCGGAGAACGCTTTGGACCATACCTGGGAGAGCAAAGACCTTCCCTTAAAGATCCAACTCAAGGCTGGGAGGTAGGACAATAGTTCCATCTAAAAGTCTGAATGGAAAATGTTACCTTAAGTCTACTGCAGGAACTTTTCATTCGTGGTTCACTGAAATATTTTCATAAATGCGTGTCTTGTTCATCCTCTGTTTAAAAGTTGCAGTAGATCATTGGCTAGTGTTCACGAGAACGTTGAACATTGTTTGAATTGAAACGATTCCGATTGCGGTTCCTCATTTCGATTCTGGTTCCCAACGATTGTCAACTCTTTTACGAGGCAGTGTAGTAGAAAATAACTATTACTTTCTTACACAGACGGCTATTTCTAAGTAGTATGTACTTGACCTTGAATACAAATGTAATTACATAAATTATTGTCTATATATGTTTGTTTTTGCATTAGAGGTAGAGATGTTCCAATCAGGGTGTTATGCTTCTGATTCCGATCACCCATGAGTGATATTTTCCGATACCAATCACACTGCAAATTATTTGCTACTTCCCAAAGTTTTAAAATGTCATTTATAGACTTTTCCCTAGTTTTAAGGACTGTTTTACTTTTTTTTATTCATAATCTTGATCTTAGCAAGAGTAATTATGTTTGTCTATTCTAGTTATTATTTTTCTTTTTGGAAAATAACTATTTAAAAATGACATTTTGTTTTTCTCCTCATGAAAAAAATGTGCTTAAAGATTCTGCAATGAAAATGCTTAACTCGCTATTTGAATAATGCTTTTTCAGAATAAAATACTTTCTTCTATCGTAAAAGTTCTGATAATTTCCTGATGTACAAATTTTAATTTAGGATGTCTTGTTTAGTCAAATTGACTAACTGCATTGACAGATGATTTCACTAGTTTTTAGTAGTTTTCCCTTAAATCTTTTCGGAGTATAAGTCGCACTGGAGTATAAGTCGCATTTTTTCGGGAAATGTATTTGATAAAACCCAACACCAAGAATAAACATTTCAAAGGCAATTTAAAATAAATAAAGAATAGTGAATAACAGGCTGAATAAGTGTACGTTATATGACGCATAAATAACCAACTGAGAAGGTGCCTGGTATGGTAATGTAACATATTATGGTAAGAGTCATTCAAATAACTATAACATATAGAACATGCTATATGTTTACCAAACAATCTGTCACTCCTAATTGCTAAATCCGATGAAATCTTATACGTCTAGTCTCTTACGTGAATGATCTAAATAATATTGATATTTTACAGTAATGTGTTGATAATTTCACACATAAGTCGCTCCTGAGTATAAGTCGCAAAGAAACTGTGACTTATAGTCCGAAAAATACAGTATTTTTATCTTATATTTTGTATTAACTCTAATTTTTTTCAATGTATTTATGGTGAGTGCTATTACCAGTGTAACAATGTCAACACACTATTTCAACTATTTCCTTAGTCTCTTATATTACATTAAATATTTTAAGTAAAAAAAGTCAGTACTACACAAAAACTAAATAAAAACTACAATATGGTACTCTTTTAAATCCTTTTTTTTTTTACCCTGAATGTCCCTCCACTTATTCTATGTTTGTAAACATTATAAAGGAGACTTATGATAAATGTAATCTACATTTCAAACACTTCATTTTGGTCCAAATAATGTCTTGGATATGCCTTGGTGTGAATTTTGCTCCAAAGTCGCTTTTTCACCTGTTTTTTTTTTAAGTTTGTCTTCAAAACGTTCCATTCTGTAGGCGTTCCCAGATTGCAAATTAAACCACACCTCACCCTCTCCAAAAGTATCATCATTTTTCTTTTGATAATGCACACTGTTTAAATTCATATATATATATATTTTCCAGACAGTCAAAATCAAACTTTATGAACATTATGCAGAGTTTGGTTTTGTGTATTGAACAAAGAGGCCACAGTCTACCGAGTCCAATGTCTTGGGTGGTAAACATCCTTGGCCAATGAAGTTGATTTTGATTCCGATAGATTCACCCGGTCACAACATAAGGTACACCTGCACACTTATGGATTTATTCAAACAGGTTTTTTTTTTTAAAAACAGCTCTTTTGCCAAGACTACTGTATATGAAGCAATTACTGTATTTCTTATGTTGTTTCAAGCTACTTTAACGGTTAGCTTCTCTGCTCATGCTTACTCTTCCTTTATGTATGAGAAATGTAGGAGAAAACAGACAAACTGCTCACCATGATGCCCACTACCTCTATTTGTATCTACAACATGCACCTCCATATCCACTGTATCTCCCTTGTGCAGTGCTTGGACATTCTTGGGTTTTCTATTTAGACAATAATGGCTGTTTATTGATAACAAATCAATACTGCTGTATGCATTGCACATTGACTTCTGTAAAGTTGATCTGACTTTCATTTCTCTAGTAGTGTCCAGTGACAATATATACTGCATACAAGACAGTCCCCCCTCCCAAGATTTTGCGATGTCGCGATCGCGCCAATTCACACAAATTCAACAACATTTCCACGAATTAGGCGCCCGGAACTTTCTTGGCCAATCTGCATCATTTTCGCCCCTCAAATTCAGCTCTGAGCGGTGCTAAAATGTGCACTTAAACTGTCTAATCAAAATATTTGCTTGTTTGCTCGGGACAGCCTGGCGCAGTGGAAGAGGGTCCCAGGTTCAATCCCCACCTAGTACCAACCACGTCACGTCCGTTGTGTCCTTGAGCAAGACACTTCACCCTTGCTCCTGATGGGTGCTTGGTTAGCGCCTTGCATGGCAGCTCCCTCCATCAGTGTGTGAATGTGTGTGTGAATGTGGAAGTAGTGTCAAAGCGCTTTGAGTACCTTGAAGGTAGAAAAGCGCTATACAAGTACAGCCCATTTATCTATTTATTTATTTATTTATGTGTAACATGTTTTGCCTTGCCATAAAGTTCCCCGGTGATAACACTTGGAAGAAATATTGTTTATTTGTTGCAATGGAGGATTATTGACTTAGGCTTAGGTTATCCAGGGTAAATCCGACCTAACCTTATCCTTGTCCACACACACACACAATGGTCATTTAAGACCCCCCCGACCTAGTACACATGCGCGGAAAATGGGCACGTCATAGTCACCTCCTCTGTTGCTTTGTGTGCAAGTTCTTCAATTAAATTTAACTTGTCTAAACACTATCCTTTTGTTGTGGTATTTCAATTACCTGGAATCCAGTGTGCTGTGGGGCTCTATTGTTGTGAATCACACCTGAAATAACATAAATTAATCAAATCTTTAATGGACACGTGAAGGTAAACAATGTGATAAAGAACATTTTACATCAATCTTGATTGTCCATTCATTTTGGGTGACTTTACATACTCTGGACCTAGACGTTGAGTCTGCGACATACATGGCGGACTATAATTAATATAGTCTGCTTTGCCAGTCCAAATACATTCAATAATTTCCGTAGTATTCCCTCGTGAGCCAGGTAATACAAAGTACATTTTTATCACATCAACGGGAGCCTGCATTCTCGTTGTCTCTTCTTCTACAAATGGACAACGTTTTTTGGTAAGTATAATCCCAGCTGACCCGGACATTCGAAAGTACACTTGCCGTCTGAGAAAGTGTTGTATCCCAAATAGCTGCAATCGCTTTCTCTTAAGGTATTCATGTGTGATTTCCAGAAGCATCTGTACACGTACCTGTTGAGCAGGGGCGGGCATTACATTGATCGCGAGCTACCGGTCGATCTTGCAGGGTGTGTCAGTCGATCAGAAGCCAGGCATTAAAAAAATAGACATAAAAATGAGCAATCATCAATTTTCACCAAGACTTCACTTTTGTCAGTTGTTTGACTTTCTCGGCACCCGAGGATCTTGTGAGATGACGCTGGCTTCTGCGAGCTCATTATTAAGAAAAACAACACTGACAGGACGAGAGAAACACTTTTTATTTCAACAGACTCTTAGACCGTACCTGCTGTCAAAACTCTAGAGACCGACTGCACAGTTCCTGTCTTCACCATAAAAGACCTGCTTTTTCCTGCCTGTGCTAACAAAATAAAAGTCTCAGAAAGCTAGCGTGCACATGCTAGCAAGCTACGGAGTTTGATGCCAATGTATTTCTCCCCCGCCCTCAGCGACCGCTCCCTCTCCTCGCTCGCCCACACACTCACTGACGTCTCTCACCTGCTGCCACACATTAAAGGGCCACACACACATATGCTACTCTCATAACAAAGTGTTTAAAAAGGAGTATGCAAGTTGGACAAACGAGATGCCAAATCCAACCACTTTCATGTGGTATTGGACAGAAAGGAGGACTTTTTTTCTCCTCCATTTGAAAATGCGGACGTTATCAGCACCACTGTCTGATTCCAATCAATGCAAGTCATCAGAATCAGGTAATACACCAACTTATATTCTTGTCTTCATGAAGGAAAGGAATCTATATGTGTTAAACATGCTTGTATTATCATTAAACACCATTAACTTAACAAAAATGTCTCTTTCATAAATAAATAAATATAAATTATAAATATGAATGAGGTAGATCTCCTCAACTTGGTCAATTGAATAGTAGCTCGCCTGCAGAAAAAGTGTGAGCACCCCTGCTGTAGAGGAAGAGGAAACACGACATATCTGGATGAATTGCCTCCATCTTTCCAGTGTTTACCTCTGAGTGGAAACAGGTTGTAATGAAGCTGGCTGTGGCGCGTTTTTTCCGACGTCACTTCCTTTCCGAACCCAGTTTGTAAACGATTAGTGAGTCAATACAAAGCTAAGAGCCGGAGATTTAAGAAATACACGGCGCGCTTACCCTTGCAAAAATTATCCAAGGAGAGGGACCTTAAACGAGGGTTATCCTGCTTAGGAGACAGTTAGCTACGTATCCACCTCTGTGGTAGCTTCCTCTGGTCGGCGGATTGAGCATCAAAAATAGGTATCTTAATGAAAAAATATGGATGGGACCAGGAATATCGGAATGTTTTCACAGATGCTGGATGCCCGACCCCAGCTTTGACAGGAGTCACCCACCAATTTCCCTCCTACGTTTGACCACGAGGCGGCTGTGTCTCTTTCGTACTCAGCGTTGTACCTTTAGATTGGAACCACTGAAATAACAGTAGTTGAGGTTGTGTGCTCTTAACTCGATTAAAATGAAAAGCTATAAATCCTTGTTAGGGACCCACTGCGGCCTTTGGCAAATCACATATTGGTCAGACGGCGCAGGAAATCGAAGGCGGGGTCACAGGACAGGGTCAGAGGTTAGATGTGGTCTCTGTCAGTGTCAGACCGGTTTGTTTTTTTTATTTTATTTTATGGATGAGTGCCTCAGCATCACATGGTCTACTGGAACAGTGTCCTTCCAATTTGAAAGTCAAAATGTCATTGATCCCAACATTGTTTAGTTGAGGTAAATGAGGTAAAGGACTGTTGCATCAGGGCTATTATTTTTGTAAAACCACAGAGTTTTGCAAAAAACTCTGTGGTTTTAGGTCAAACAACTGTGGACAATTCTTCCTCTACCACCTCATCGCTAACTGCAGGTGTTTTAAAAAGATTCCGAGTCAGAACAATAATAACAATGAAGCAAAGAGTGTCTGTCTCTGCCAAAGAGACGGTCCATCACAGGGGTCACCACCCTTTTTGAAACCAAGAGCTACTTCTTGGGTACTGATTAATGCGAAGGGCTAACAGTTTGATACACACTTAAAAGAAATTGCCAGAAATAGCCAATTTGCTCAATTTACCTTTGATATATATATGTATATATATATATATATATATATATATATATATATATATGTATATATATATATATATATATATATATATATATATATATATATATATATATATATATATATATATATACATACATATATATATAATACAATGGATATTTCTGTCTGTCATTTCGTCGTACATTTTTTTTCCTTTTACGGAAGGTTTTTTTTTTAGAGAATAAAGGATGAAAAGAACTCTTAATTGAACGGTTTCAAAGAGGAGAAAACAGGAAAAAAAAGAAAAATAAATTTTGAAACATAGTTTATCTTCAATTTCGACTCTTTAAAATTCTAAATTCGACTAAAAAAAAGGAGAAAAATTGGAATCTTTTTGAAAAAAAAAAATAATAATTTATGGAACATCATTAGTAATTTTTCCTGATTAAGATTAATTTTAGAATTTTGATGACATGTTTTAAATAGGTTAAAATCCAATTTTCATTTTGTTCGAATATATAACAAATTGGACCAAGCTATATTTCTAACAAAGACAAATCATTATTTCTTCTAGATTTTCCAGGACAGAAATTTTAAAAGAAATTCAGAAGACTTTGAAATAATATTTAAATTTGATTCTAAAGATGCTCTAGATTTGCCAGAATATTTTTTTTTAATTTTAATCATAAGTTTGAAGAAATATTTCACAAATATTCTTTGTTGAAAAAACAGAAGTTAAAATGAAGAATTAAATTAAAATGTATGTATTATTCTTTACAATAAAAAAATAAATTTACTTAAAGATTGATTTAAATTATCAGGAAAGAAGAGGAACACATTTAAAAGGTAAAAAGGTATACGTTTTTAAAAATCCTAAAATCATTTTTAAGGTTGTATTTTTTTCTCTAAAGTTGTCTTTCTGAAAGTTATAAGAAGCAAAGTAAAAAAATAAATGAATTTATTTAAACAAGTGAAGACCAAGTCTTTAAAATAATTTCTTGGATTTTCAAATTCTATTTGAGTTTTGTCCCTCTTAGAATTAAAAATGTCAGGCAAAGCGAGAACAGCTTGCTAGTAAATAATTACAATAAAAAAAAAAACAGATTCAGCTCACTGGTAAGCGCTGCTATTTGAGCTATTTTTAGAACAGGCCAGCCGGCGACTTATCTGGTCCTTACGGGCTACGTGGTGCCCGCAGGCACCGCGTTGGTGACCCCTGGTCTATCATGAACCGGTAAATACTGGTAAAGAAAAGAAAACATTCTAATCCCGCAGTATTTCCTGTTTTGTGTGTGTGTGTGGTGGGGAGTAGTTAAAGAGGGGAAAGATGGGGTCTCGGTGAGGCAGCACTGTATCACGATGTTTAATTACCATCTTGACAGGAAGCCATAACTCTTTCCATTAAGTAAATAAGTTGTAAAAAATTTATGATGAAATGCACATTATTCAGAATGGATATTCAGTGATGACATCGCTCCGCATTAAATATGGTAAATGCTATTAAGGGTTCTTGACCCTCCCCGCCCCTCCTCCCTTCCCATGCCCGTCCCTGCCCATTGCTCGTTCCGCTCCCGCCCGCAGACCCCTCAATATGCCAATAAGCATTTTGGAGCGTATGTAACAAACAAAATGGATTTGACAAATGTGCTTTAAGACAGATATGTTTGCTTTCATCATCAAATCCGTGCAGCATGGTGAGATGATGTCACCGGCCGGGGGAAGGATAAAGTGGCCCTCCCATCTGGAGCGGTTGATGAAGAGCCCCGAGCGGCTGTAGCCGGTCTTGACAGATCGGGAGAAGTTTGTCACCGGCGAGGCCGCAGCTCCTCAGAACCGTCACCATAAATTTGTGGGATTTATTCATAAAGGGGAAGAGTGAGTTATGGGGTCCATGATGCTTTATGAATACAGGAATAGTGACTTATGGGAAAGATAGCCTCAGTAAATAAAGGGCAGAGAGGCAGCGCCGAGGGGTCCGTTGGGCTGAGGTCCTCGCCTCCGATTTATCACATTGGATTAGCCTGTATTGGAAAAAGCGAATGAACATTTTTTTTATGTTTGGACAAAAAGTAAAAAATAATGACAAATTGCAATTATTAATCTTTTGATCAGATGTTATGGTTTTGCAGATCTGCCTCACTGTCAAGTGGTTCTGGGTTTGATTCCCAGCTCAGACTGCTTTGTGTGGAGTTTGCATGTTCTCCCTGTGCTTGAATTTCACTTTAGTCTGATTACTTTTGTTTCTTATGGGTTATACTTGTATAAGTTAAGTTAAAGGCCTACTGAAACCCACTACTACCCACCACACAGTCTGATAGTTTATATATCAATGATGAAATATTAACATTGCAACACATGCCAATACGGCCTCTTTAGTTTACTAAATTGCAATTTTAAATTTCCCGGGAGTTTCGTCATGAAAACGTCGCGTAACGTCACGGGCTGTTAGGAAATATGAGCGCTGCACACACACAAAGCTAAAAGTCGTCTGCTTTAACCTCATAATTACACAGTATTTTGGACATTTGTGTTGCTGAATCTTTTGCAATTTGTTCAATTAATAATGTCAGAAGTCAATGTAAAAAGATGGAGTTGGGAAGCTTTAGCCTTTAGCCGCACAAACACACGGTGATTCCTTGTTTAAGATTGAAACTTTACTATGGATCACAGCCGTCAAGCGAACATGCATCCCGACCGAATGTCAACCAGCAGGTTTCGGTGAGAAAATTGTGGTAAAAAGTCGCTTCTTACCGGAGATCAGCTGAGCTTGCTCCGTCCATAAAACTGCCGTCGACTTTCCTGAGACATTGGCGTCAAGACACCCGTGGACACACACCTCCTACTATCAGGTACTATTAAACTCACTAAAACACTAGCAACACAATAAAAAGATAAGGGATTTCCCAGACTTATCCTAGTAAATGTGTGTAAAAACATCTGAATTCGTCCCAATGCAATGTTGTTGTTTTTTTTTTTAACTTTTGATTTTTATTTTTTCATTTTTTTTCTAGTGTGTCGCTTTCAATATCCTTAAACAGAAATCTTTCATCCTCGCTCAAATTAATGGGTAAATCGTTGTTTTCTCGGTCCAAATAGCTGTTTTTGTTGGAGGCTCCCATTAAAAACAATGTGAGGAGCCATAAACATGTGACGTCATCGTCTGCTATTTCCGGTAAATGCAAGGCTTTTTCTCTTAGCGACCAAAAATCGCAAACTTTATCGTCGATGTTCTCTACTAAATCCTTTCAGCAAAAATATGGCAATATCGCGAAATGATCAAGTATGACACATAGAAGGGACCTGCTATTCCCGTTTAAATAAGAAAATCTCATTTCAGTAGGCCTTTAAAAGCCTACTGAAACCCACTACTACCGACCACGCAGTCTGATAGTTTATATATCAATGATAAAATATTAACATTGCAAAACATGCCAATACGGCCTTTTTAGTTTACTAAATTGCAATTTTAAATTTCGCGCAAAGTATCCGGTTGAAAATGTAGCGGTATGATGACGAGTGCGCATGACGTCACGGGTTGTAGCGGACATGTTGTTCCAGCCCCGATCCCAGCTATAAGTCGTCTGTTTTGATCGCATAATTACACAATATTCTGGACATTTGTGTTGCTGAATCTTTTGCAATTTGTTCAACTAATAATAGAGACTACAAAGAAGAAAGATGTTGGTGGAAAGTGGTGTATTGCGGCCGGCTGTAGCAACACAAACACAGCCGGTGTTTCCTTGTTTACATTCCCTAAAGATGACGGTGAAGCTTTAATATGGAACAGAGCGGTCAGGCGAACATGGTTCCCTACCACATGTCCAACGGCAGGTTTCGGTGAGAAAATTGTGGTACTAAGTCGGCTCTTACCGTAGACATGAGCGGATAGCTTGCATCGTTCCTCATGCACCTGTCAAAGAGGCAGCTACGGACTCTCTTGCTTCCTCCGACTGGCCGTCCCCGAACGTAGGATGCTTCCACCGTGTAGGAGGGGGAAAAAAAGCTTAGCCTGGTCCCAACAGCTGCCTTCGCTTCGCCTCGTCGAGAAACGTGGCTTCTCTCAGAGACACTGGCAGTCACCACACCCGTGGCCACACCCCTCCGACTTTCAGGTACCATATAATCTCACTAAAACACTAGTAACACAATAAGGAGATAAGGGATTTTCCTGAATTATCCTAGTAAATGTGTCTAATAATATCTGAATTGCTCCCACTGCCCTCACTTTTTTTTTTCCTAGTACTTCACTCTAACTTTCCTCATCCACAAATCTTTCATCCTCGCTCAAATTATTGGGGAAATCGTCGCTTTCTCAGTCTCAATCGCTTTCTTGCTGCTGGTGGCCATGATTATAAACCATGTGAGGATGTGAGGAGCCCTCACACGGGTGACGTCACGCGCACATCGTCTGCTACTTCCGGTACAGGCAAAGCTTTTTTATTAGCGACCAAAAGTTGCAAACTTTATCGTCGATGTTCTTTACTAAATCCTTTCAGCAAAAATATGGCAATATCGCAAAATGATCAAGTATGACACATAGAATGGACCTGCTATCCCCATTTAAATAAGCAAATCTCATTTCAGTAGGCCTTTAAAGTAACAATGATTGTCACACACACACTAGGTGTGGTGAAATTTGTCCTCTGCATTAGACCCATCCCCCTTGTTCACCCTCTGGGAGGTGAGGGGAGCGGTGGGCAGCAGCGGTGTCCACGCCCGGGAATCATTTTTGGTGATTTAACCCACAATTCCAACTCTATATAAACCAACTGTATAGCGTTTTTCCACCTTCAAAGTCTCCAAAGCGCTTTGGCACTATATCCACACACTGATGGCGGGAACTACCATGCAAGGCCCTAACCACGACCCATCAGGAGCAAGGGTGAAGTGTCTTGCTCAAGGACACAACGGACGTGACGAGGTTGCTAGACGGTGGGGATTGAGCCAGGAACTCTCAGGTTGCTGGCACAGCCACTCTCCCAACCACACCATCCCCTCTTCTTATGCCTGTCTTCTACGAAATCAAACTGATTAGTTCGATTTTTTTTAGATTTCTCCAACATTTTTTTGGTATGCTCTGTGTGCTGGCTACTATGTGTGCTAGCAAGAGTTCCAAAAATAAATGAATCTCAAAGGGGCCTTTCCCACCACAAGTTCGGAACCAATAAGTTCCTGGAGTCATTATTTCCTGGAACTAAACCTTCCTGTAGAAGTGCATGGTTTGTGCTTTCACCTCAATTCACAGTTCAGGGTAGTTTATACAAATCAGGAGTGGTACAGCATGTATCTGCAATGATAACACGTAAATAAACAGACAATAATACGTCCTATTTATTTTACTAAAGTGTAAGTAAATAAAATACAAAGCGATGAGATACAAAGGTATATGAATTAAAAACGGACTGGACCGAAAGCTATATAGAAAGTCAGCTAGGCTTCCATCCAGTGTCCAACAGCATGGAAGTCGTCCCACGGTAAACAATGAATTAATGAGGGTCAGGCAAGTCCTTATGGTCCATTTCAACTGTAAATAACAATACAACAACAACAAGAACACAACATATTTAGCAATAGCCTGGTGGTATTACTATAGTGTACGGTTAAATCGAGTTGAGGCTACCTACACAAATGCCATGTCATTGACTACCGCTACAGCTTGTAACTGTCATGTCTTGGTGATCATGTTTAGTTTGGCTCTGTTCTGTTAGTTTTTTTGGATTTTTGTCAGTTCCTGTTTTTTCACTCCCTGTTTTGTTTCCATGACAACCCATTTAGTTTTCACCTGTCCTCATGTCACACACCTGATTCATTTGGACTCACGCACCTATTAATGACGTCACCACTATTTAAGCCTGTAGTTGCCAGGCAGTGAGCTTGGCGACATCACATTCATGCTCACACTCCTGACACTTCTGATTGCTCACTTCTTGCCATAGTTTCATACTTTTCACATTACAGTAAGTGTTGTTTTGTTTCATGTCCTTAGTTTATGTGTTAGTTTTGTTCCTGTGTTAAGTTTGTTCCCCGCCTTGTGCGCACCCTTTGTTTTTGTAGTACTTTTGAGTGTTAAAATTAAATTATGTTCTTACTTTCTACCGTTTTCCGGAAAAGTCAGTTTGCATCCTGGGAGAACAAACCTCACCGCAAGTTGCCACACCCCCGTCATGACAGTAACAAAGTAAACAGTTAATAGTTGATGTGATTTATCTTTGTTCCACTAGTTTACTGCCACCTCTATTTCACATTAATCTTCAAACATTGAGATCGGAGTTCTGGTGAGAAGCTGAGGACGCTGCTTTGAAGTCCATACTGAATAAACCTCTGTAATTACATTTATAAGAGTTTGTCCACTTCTCGTAGCTTCGAGTATTGAAATTAGGTTTGTAAAAAATTTATAAAGCACATTAAACTGCAAACTAGTTGGAACACAACAATTGAATAACAAGATAGTTCCACTAATCAGCGATCTTCAGCAAGTTCCTGCAAACGGAAAGTTCCTTTCGTTCTTCTTTCTCGCCATTGTCAAGTATGTCGTAATGAAAATAAACAAGGACTTAGAAATAAACATGTTGTCCCGCATACTTTAATGGTGGCTGAAATTTTGAATACAAAGTTTTAGGAATGGCCCAACTGTGCTCAACCAATCAGTGGCGGGTAAAGGTACAATTGTCTTGTCCTGTCAGGAGAACGACTTACCATGGCTTTGAATATGAGAGTTCCATTTTTTGTGCAGTTCTATTTTAGAGCTTGTGATTCAAAAATAACTGGACGCCACTACATTTTTCCCCAAGCTACGGAATGGGCCGAGGGTCAAAAACATTATTTGTGTCATGATCTGTGATCTGGATCATGTTTTGTTTAGTTATGTTCTGTTAGTTTTGGACTCCCTTAGTTCCTGTGTTTTCATTCCATTGTTTTGTTTCCATACCAACCCATTAGTTTTCAGCTGTCCCCATGTCACGCACCTGATTCACTTGAACTCATGCTCCTGTTGCCAATCACCATGTCACTTTTTAAGCCTGTAGTTGCCAGGCAGTCTGCCTGGCGACATTACCCTCTACCACCCTCGTAATCCATGTTGATTAACCATGGTGCCTGTTTCATACTTTTTTCTCGGTCCAAATAAGTTTTCCTAATTCACGCCATAGTTTATCAATCAATCAATCAAACAATGTTTATTTATATAGCCCCAAATCACAAATGTCTCAAAGGACTGCACAAATCATTATGACTACAACATCCTCGGAAGAACCCACAAAAGGGCAAGGAAAACTCACACCCAGTGGGCAGGGAGAATTCACATCCAGTGGGACGCCAGTGACAATGCTGATTATGAGAAACCTTGGAGAGGACAAGTGTTGTTTTGTGACCATAGTTAGTGCAAGTTTTTGTTTTCATAGCCAAGTTTTTGTACCTCCTCTGTGAGTGCTTTTCGTTTGTTCCTTTTTCTTCGAATTAGTATTAAAATATGTCATACTTTCACGCCATGTCCGGTCCAGTCGATTTGCACCACGGGAAAAGAAACCACACCATAGTCCACGCCATGACAATTTGAGCTTTAAAACTATTATCATTGTTAAAGGAACTTATAGTTAACATTGACAGCCGTAGTTATGACAGCTCTAAAAAAATAAACGGGAGGCTATGAACAATTTTTGTTTTGATGACAGTTCAAGGGTGACTCTCTTGGATTTGCAGGAGGTCTGTAGTATAAATGGTATACTTGAAAATGAACATATGCTGCACTCATAACATTCACAGGTACAGTACTTTCAGGGCATTCAATCGATCACAACTGGACTGTTTGATTTTTCTTAGAAGACATTTCGCCTCCCATCCGAGTAGGCTTCATCAGTTCATACTCATAGACTTAGATTGGTCAGATCTAGTCTTGAGACCTAAATTGGTCAGAGAGGCGAACCGTCTTCAAAGACACACCAAACAGTCCAGTTGGGATCGATTGAATGTCCTGAGAATACGAATACCGAGATGAATGAGAACACAGGTTGGAAATGATGATAATAAACTGCCTGGATACCCATCAGTGCATATTGTGCCGTCTTTCTGAGTAATTGGGCACATTCAAATTCAAACGTTGTGTCTGTCGTCTTCTCAGCAGCAGCAACAATAGCATAGAGAGCTCCAGTCCGAGAGAGAGGGTTATCCAGCACTCAATGAGTCTATGGGTTCAACCAAGGAACCCGTAGCCCCATGGGATTTATGGGTCTTGCGTTTTAAAAAGATGGGTGCCTCCTGCTGTCGGAGTGATGGGCGGAGCAGGTTAGGGGTGCAGGAAAGGATGGGAAGGTAGGCAAGGGCGGGACAGGGGTTCTTAAGGCTTTTGTCCTACACTTGAGTGAGAGGCAGAGGCAATAGTTTTTGGTGGTGGGGGGGTTGGCAAAAGAGATTAGCAGTGATAGTGAATGGGAGTAAGGGATTAGGTGGCTGCGCTGGGCCTTTCTTGGCTCTGTCTGTCTCCTGAACCTCCCCGGTCCTGAGAGGACGGAAGGACGGAGGGTGGAGAGGCAGATGCATGCGCACACATCCTTCAAACTGTTGTCAACTCAAATACTTTACAATTCTAATAATCCTGTGAAATGGAAACAGCCCCTTTCTCACAGACATATGCAAGCGGATCAAAGGCCAGTGGTTTAGTCCTCTGAACGTGTCGTGTCACATCTGCAACCAGTGATGGTTCATGTCTAATACTGATGTACTCACATATTTTTCTGACCAGATCTTGGGAACACAGGTGCTTTCTATGATTTGGATGCCTGTCCCCGTAGGATCCGACCTTAAGGCACAGAGTGTGGGAGTGTAGACTGAGGGTGTTTTTAAGCCGCGGTCTTGAATGAATGCAGATGTCTTTGGCTGGCTGGCTGTCTGTCTCTTGCGTACTGACGGCCTGTCACTTCCCCCTGTCACAAGGAGAAAGAGCCACTCTCAGGCCCGCCTAGAAGCCTCCTAATCCCCGAGGCCCTTGCCACATCCCATCCACTGTCGGAGAGGAGGGCCCTACCCACAACGGTGCTTAGAAGGGGCAGGGGCTTTGGGGATGAACCTCTATGTCACTCATGTGACTCTCAGTGAAAACACATCTTCACAGTTTCACACCAAAATGTACAAATGTAACAGTCGGGGGAAGCTGGGGGGTGTTTGAATGGAGATTGTTGTGATTGGTGCATTGTGTTGCAGGAATGCTGCACTGACATCCGTGTGGCGTATGTTGTTGTTTTATTTTATCATTACAAAAAAAATAAAATGTTGTTAAGACACTGATTATAAAATGTTAGTTTTTGAGTGTGTGCCTTACATTCAGTATATTGGGATTGGAATTGTGTTCACCCAGACTTCCTCCCGCATCCCAAAATCATGTTTGCTTAGCACACAGGTGTCGAACTCAAGGCCCCGACGGCCAAATCTTGCCCGCCACTTTATTTTATGTGGCCCTCGAAAGCCTGGAACTAATAGGCCTTAATAAAAAGCTTAAAGGCCTACTGAAACCCACTACTATTGACCACGCAGTCTGATAGTTTATATATCAATGATGAAATATTAACATTGCAACAAATGCCAATACGGTCTTTTTAGTTGACTAAATTGCAATTTTAAATTTCTCGCGAGTTTCTTGTTGAAAATGTCGCGGACTGATGATGCATACGCGTGACGTCATGTGTTGGAGGGGACATATTAGCGCAGCACCAAACACGGCTAATAGTCGTCTCTGTTCATGCCGTAATTACACAGTATTTATTCTGTGTTGCTGAATATTTTGTAATTTGTTCATTTAATAATGGAGTTTATAAAGAACAATGCTGTTGGTGGAAAGCGGTGTATTGCAGCTGTCTTTAGCACCGAGACGCAGCCGGTGTTTCTTTTTTTGTTGTGAAGCAGAGTGGTCAAGCGGACATGTTTTCTCTACATCAACCAGCATGTTTTTGGATGGGGAAATTGTGATATATATCTTACCGAAAACATCAGTGGATTATTCGTCGTCCTGCAGCAGCTGTGAGCTTGGCTCCTCGGCTTCTCTCTGAGACACTGTGTGTTCACTGCAGCCATCCGACCTCGAGGTATGTCTTTACCATCTTTAAAATCTCACTAAAACACTATTAAAACAGTAAGCAGATAAGAGATCTTTCAGAATTATCCTAGTAAATGTGTTTAATTACATATGAAAAGTTAACATTTCCGTCGCCCGAGCCGTCGCTTTTTTTTTTCTTTTTTCTAGTCCTTCACTATCAATATCCTAATCCACGAATCTTTCACCCTCGTTCAAATTAATGGGGAAATTGTCGCTTTCTCGGTCCGAATTGCTCTTACTACTAGTGGCTCCCATTAAAAACAATGTGAATATGTGTGGAGCCCTGCAACTCATGATGTCACGTGCACATACTCCCGGTAAAGGCAGGGCTTTTCTATTAGCGACCAAAAGTTGCGAACTTTATCGTCGTTGTTTTCTACTAAATCCTTTCTGCAGAAATAAGGCAATATCGCAAAATGATCAAGTATGACACAGAATGGACCTGCTATCCCCGTTTAAATAAGAAAATCTCATTTCAGTAGGCCTTTAATCTTCTCATACTAAATATGTTTGTTATTTTCCTTTTTAACATTAAAATTATGTACTGCAAGCAATTGCACATCTTTCAAAAATTCAATATTATCAAAATCAAAATATTATATTATCATATATTCCAAAAATATTGTTTTTGTTAAAATAAAAATAACTTCTGTACTTAAATACCTGCTTGACATATGACTTTAAAACAAGTTATCTATCAAACTGTAGACTGCAAAATAACAATAGATGTTACGGTTAAATTTCGCCGACTGATTTTTTTTTTTTACCGTATAATCAACTTTGGTAGTGTTTTTTTTCTATAAACATTAAGACACTAAGACAATAAAAAACGAACAAAAACAACATTGAAACAAGAAGATTTTACAGTAAAAAAACTGGCAACTCTGTTACTTGAATTTTACCGCTAAAAACAGTGGTATGGTTTCTCTATTCCATTCCATTTATTAAAATGTTTATGCGCTATAAATATCCCGCTGCTTTTACTGCAAAATTATGGTGACTGAGCTGCCAGTTTTTAAAGTAAATTAAAAATATATTTTTTGCAGCTTATGTAAAAAAAAATATTGTTAATGTATCATATATATATATATATATATATATATATATATATATATATATATATCCATCCATTTTCTACCGCTCATTCCCTTTTGGGATCGCGGGGGGTGCTGGCGCCTATTCCAGCTACAATCGGGCGGAAGGCGGCGTACACCCTGGACAAGTCGCCACCTCATCGCAGGGCCAACACGGATAGACATATATATATATATATATATATATATATATATAGGGGGAGAGATCTAAGGTCACGGGCATTCAATGTTTGTTTTCAGCATTGCTGCTTACGTGCAGTGATTTCTCCAGATTATCTGAACCTTTTGATGGTATTACGGACTGTAGATGGTGAAACCCCTAAATTCCTTGCAATAGCTTGTTAGAGAAATTGTTGTTTTTAAACAATTTGCTCACGCATTTGTTCACAACGTGGTGACCCTCGCCCCGTCCTTGTTTGTGATTGACTGAGCATTTCATGGAAACCGCTTTTAGACCCAATCATGGCACCCACCTGTTTCCCATTAGCCTGTTCACCTTGTTTGTTTTGAAACACGTTGCAGGCATCAAATTCAAAATGAGCTAATATTTGCAAAGTAAGTTTTCCAGTTCGAACGTTAAGAATCTTGTCTTTGCAGTCTATTCAATTGAATATAGGTTGAAAAGGGTTTTCAAATCATTGTAATCTGTTTTTTTTTACCATTTACACAACGTGCCAACTTTACTGGTTTTGGGTTTGTTAGAGTAGTTACCTCATAGTGCCGGCTTTTGCCAGTGGGAAAAAAACAAACCTTTAAAGGCCTACTGAAATGAGATTTTCTTATTTAAACGGGACTAGCGGGTCCATTCTATGTGTCGCGATATTGCCATATTTTTGCTGAAAGGATTTAGTAGAGAACATTGACCATAAAGTTTGCAACTTTTGGTTGGTAATAGAAAAGCCTTGCCTTTACCGGAAGTATGTGCGTATGACGTCACGGGTTGCAGGGCTCCACTCATATTCACATTGTTTTTAATGGGAGACTCCAGCAGTAAGACCCATTCGGACCGAGAAAACAACAATTTCCCCATTAATTTGAGCGAGGATGAAAGATTCGTGTTTGAGGATATTGATAGTGAAGGACTAGAAAAAATTAATAAAATCAAATTTAAAAAAAAGGCGATTGCATTGGGACGGATTCAGATGTTTTTAGACACATTTACTAGGATAATTCTGGGAAATCCCTTATCTTTCTAATGTGTTGCTAGTGTTTTAGTGAGTTAATAGTACCCGATAGTTGGAAGTGTGTGTCCACGGGTGTCTTGATGCCAGTGTCTGAGGGAAGTCGACGGCAGCTGTATGGACGGCGCAAGCTCAGCTGATCTCCGGTAAGAGGCGACTTTTTACCACAATTTTCTCACCGAAAACTGCCGGTTGACATTTGGTCGGGATCCATGTTCGCTTGACCGCTCTGATCCATAGTAAAGTTTCACCTCCGGGAATTTTAAACAAGGAATCACCGTGTGTTTGTGTGGCTAAAGGCTAAAGTTTCCCAACTCCATCTTTCTACTTTGACTTCTCCATTATTAATTGAACAAATTGCAATAGATTCAGCAACACAGATGTCCAAAATACTGTGTAATTATGCGGTCAAAGCAGACCACTTTTAGCCGCGAGTGGTGCAGTGCTAATATTTTCCTTACAGTCTGTCATCATTCTGCGACGTTTTCAACAATAAACTCAGCAGGAAATTTAAAATTGCAATTTAGTAAATTAAACCGGCCGTTTTGGCATGTTTTGCAATGTTAATATTTCATCATTGATATATAAACTATCAGACTGCGTGGTGGGTAGTAGTGGGTTTCAGTAGGCCTTTAAAAGGAAGCAGACCCGTGCCAAGCCAAATAGATAAAATGGTGGTATAATTAATACTTGAAGTGCTTTGTCAATTCCTTATTGAATGGTGCGAGCCATAATCCTGTTGAATTGGCATCGTCTGTCCACCCGCTGAGCTACCCTATAGGCCTCCAACTTCCTGATTCAACCGTGTGGGTCTTCTTTTTGTCCCTGCGGGTGTCTGTGGGAGAGACGAGCCGGCCTGTGCGGCGCGGCCGGAGCTCCATTGTCTCCGAGTGATGTCCATTGACAATCCCAAAGACAAAACAAGGCGAGGGGTTCATCGCCCTGCCTCACAGTTAATTTGGTAATCCCTCTCTTTGAGTTAATCTGCTGTTTGTTGGTGCTGGTGGAGGCCAGTGTGTGTCTGGCAGAGGGTGGGGGTTTTGACGTTCTAATCTCATGAATGAAAACCATGGACGGAAAAGTGTGCAACATTTCGTCCGTACAAACTTCTCTTCTATGTTTAAAAAAATTAAGCAAATTTTCTCTTACATTTTTAAAAAGAGAATCTCTGACTCTTTCCTCTCGTTCTGTTTGAGTTCCCAGAAAGGGGGGGTCGGTTAACGAACTGAACAAAGTCAGAAGGACAAAAGCGGGCGTGAGCGAGAGTCGGAAGGTGTAGCCCGCCGCACAAAGCCAGGTGAAGGAGGCCCTCGTCGGGGGGGTCGTCGGGGAAGGGCAAAGGTCGCGGGCCACAATAGATTTTTAAGTGAATGGAAGGCCGTATTTGATTGAAGAGGGAAGTTTGGAAACGGGGATGAAGAAGAGCCTGTGATTGAATGAATCAGAGGGGGAAGGGGGGATTTTTAGGCCCCCTTAATCTAATGCAGGGGTTTGAACGTACAAAAACAGTATAAAATTTAACCTAAAATTTTTCAATTTTAGGGGCGGCATAGCTCGGTTGGTAGAGTGGCCGTGCCAGCAACTTGAGGGTTGCAGGTTCGATTCCCACTTCCGCCATCCTAGTTACTGCCGTTGTGTTCTTGGGCAAGACACTTTACCCACCTGCTCCCAGTGCCACCCACACTGGGAGCAGGTAACCTAGATATTGGGTGTCACTATGTAAAGCGATTTGAGTCACTAGAGAAAAGCGCTATATAAATATAATTCACTTCACTTCAGTGAAAAAAACATCTCTTCTAAATGTGTTGTAACAATGCCAATATTTTGGTACTGGTACTAAAATTATTTTGATACTTTTCTGTACTTTTATAATTAAGGGGGACTACAAAAAAATTAGCATTATTGTCTTTTTATCTCAACAAAAAAATGTTAGGGTTAAACATATGTTTATTATTGTAATTTAGTCCTTAAATAAAATAGTGAACACACTAGACCAGTGGTCCCCAACCTTTTTGTATCCGCAGACCGGTCTACGCTTAATAATTTGTCCCGCGGCCCGGGTGGGGGGGTTGGGGGATGTCCTTTTTTTTGTTTTTTTTCTTTGTCATGAAAAAGGGAAGTTTTTGTCATGAAAAAGGGAGGTTTTTGTGCTTGGTGCACTAATTGTAAGTGTATATTGTGTTTTTTATGTTGATTTAATAAAAACATTTTTTTATTATTTAAAACAACAACAAAAAAATTAATAAAAAATTATTCTGCGGCCCGGTACCAAATTGAACTAGACAACTTGTCTTTTAGTATTAAGTAAACAAACAAAGGTTCCTAATGAGTCTGCTGACATATGCAGTAACATATTGTGTCATTTTTCATTCTATTATTTTGTCAACATTTTTAAGGACAAGTGGTAGAAAATTTATTATTAATCTACTTGTTCATTTACTGTTAATATCTGCTTACTTTCTCTTTTAACATGTTCTGTCTCCTCTTCTGTTAAAATGTAATAATCACTTATTCATCTGTTGTTTGATACTTTACATTGGTTTTGGATGATACCAAAAATAGATAGATAGATAGATAGATAGATAGATAGATAGATAGATAGACAGATAGATAGTACTTTGATTCCTTCAGGAGAGTTCCTTCAGGAAAATTAAAATTCCAGCAGCAGTGTACAGAGTTGAGATCAATTTAAATAAAAGTAACAAGTAAATAATGGGGGTTTAAATGGAAACAAAATAGAGAAATATTACAATAAGAATAAAAAATAAAAAGCAACAATGGGAATACAAATATAACAGTAAAATAAGAATATAACAAGACAAAGTAGGCAGTAGTGACCATGTTATGAAAACGTATTGCACTGTTATTGTTTTGCATCCCCTGTCATCCTAGGGTGTGTAAAATGCGGGTATCAATCCGATACCAAGTCGTTACAGGATCATACGTTGGTCCTCGTGTGTCCGGGGACATATTTCCTGAGTATACAAACATAAAAACGAAAGGTGTTGTGATGCCAAAAAATATCGACGTAATTATAGTAGTATCGACTAGATGCGTGTCTATACTTGGTATCATTACAATGGACGTCACCGATGTCGTTTGTTTACATTTTGACGGCGGAGAGCTACGGTGTGTATTGAAGCATGTTTAGCTACTCCTCGTCCTGCAGGGATGATACTTGTAAGAAACTTACTTTATTTATCGCCATGGAGGCAAGGATTAGTGATTTAGAAGTAGCTAAAAGAGTGCCAACGGCGGGTGGACGTTAGCCGCTAGCTAGCTAGCATGTCTTAAAGCACCTCTTCCTGAGGGCGTTTCAGTGTTATAACTTCACCTTTATTGTTAGTTTCATAAGCCAAAATGCATCCGTTCTACTTTTTCTGGAACCAATTAACAGCGATAAACGAGGGTTTACTATATTACTGTTGGCGAGAAGAAGTAGATTTTGCTTTGGCCGCCTGAATGTGTGTTAAAAGACACAATCAACAACATGTCGTTCAAGTATGTGTATATTATTACGAATATTTTACAAGTTTTGTAAAAATTTGCTTTCACTATAAATAATGACATGTGAACAATAAACAAAAAGATTACATCCACAACTACAATTCAGTCTAATCAAGTATGTTCAATAGTCATGTGTCGGGTTGTATAAAGTATACCGGTATTAGTATCGCACCGCGATACTAATAAATCATATTCGGTACTCTACCGCCTCTGAAAACTACATCATCTACACCTAACATCAACTGTAATGATACCAAGTACAGGAGGGTATGTAGTCGATACTACGATTACGTCGATATCTTTTGGCATCACAACATCTTCTTTCGTTTTTTTAAAAATGTATATTATATTTATAAACTGAGGAAATATGTTCCTGGACACATGAGGACTTTGAATATGACCAATGTATGATCCTGTAACTACGGATTAATACCCAAATTTGTGGTATCATCCAAAACTAATGTAAAGTATCAGACAACAGAAGAATAAGTGATTATTACATTTTAACAGAAGTGTAGATAGAACGTGTTAAAAGAGAAAGTAAGCAGATATCAACAGTAAATGAACGAGTAGATTAATTATTAATTTTCTACAACTTGTCCTTCATAATTTTGACAAAATAATAGAACGGAAACTGCATGTGTCAGCAAACTAAATCAGGAGTTTTTGTTTGCTTCCTTACTAATGAAAGACAAGTGGTCTATTTTGTTTAAAGACAAACTTGCAATAAGAAACATATGTTTAAAGGGGAACATTATCACAATTTCAAAAGGGTTAAAAACAATAAAAATCAGTTCCCAGTAGCCTGTTGTATTTTTGGAAGTTTTTTTCAAAATTTTACCGGTCCCCGAATATCCCAAAAAAATGCTATAAAGTGCCTGATTTTCGCTATTTGCGATGCGACTACCCATTTCCCTGTGATGTCATACAGTGCTGCCAATGTAAAAAAACAACGGCGAATACCACAGCAAGATATAGCGACACTAGCTCGGATTCAGACTCGGATTTCAGCGATTTAAGCGATTTAACAGATTACGCATGTATTGAAACAGATGGTTGGAGTATGAAAGTATTGAAGAAGAAACTGAAGCTATTGAGCGAATAGCTATTGACTCTATTCGTAGCCATAGCATGGCCGAATAGCTGCGTTAGCATCGCCGGTAAAATGTGCGGACCAAACGATCAGGACGTTCGCATCTCGTGACACTGGAGCAACTTAAATCCTTCGATTGGTGTTTTTTTCGCATTAAATGTGGGTGGAAGGAAACGTAATATAGTTGCAAATGCATCTGCAGGTTATCCATACATCTCTGTGCCATGTCTGCTTTAGCACCGCCGGTAAATAACATATTAGCGTCGATTTGCATAGCATGTTAGCATCGATTAGCTGCCAATCACGCCGCAACCAAATATGTCTGATTAGCACATAATTCAACATCAACAAAATTCACCTGTGTGAGTTCGTTGAATTTATCGTTGCAAATGCATCTGCAGGTTATCCATACATCTCTGGGCCATGTCTGTCATCGCCGGTAAAATGTGGAGACACTTTGGTACATTCAATGGGGGTCTGGCGGCAGACACTTTCGCATCTTCGGGCCAGTGGTGCAACTTGAATCCCTCACTGTTAGTGTTGTTACACCTTCCGACAACACACCGACGAGGCATGATGTCTCCAAAGTTCCAAAAAATTGTCGAAAAAACGGAAAATAACAGAGCTGAGACCCGGTGTTTCTAATGTGTTGAAAATGAAAATGGCGGCTGTATTACCTCGGAGACGTCACGTTCTGACGTCATTGCAAAAAGAGCGATGAACAGAAAGGCGTTTAATTCGCCAAAATTCACCCATTTAGAGTTCGGAAATTGGTTGAAAAAATAAATGGTCTTTTTTTCTGCACCATCAAGGTATATATTGACGCTTACATAGGTCTGGTGATAATGTTCCCCTTTAATGTACGGGCTTTTTTTGTTAAAATAAATCCAATAATGCAATTTTTTTTGTGGTCCCTTTTTATTTAGAAAAGTATCTAAAAGTATTGAAATAACTACCGGTACCAAAATATTGGTATCGGGACCAAACTAGTCATGTGTTAATATTCAAGATAACGTCCAAAGTTTATATGAAAAGGTTATACAATAGGTTGAAAGATCCTTTGCTTGGGCAAAAACCATGGAAAAAAATGTTCTTTAGACAATAATTGTTCAGGGAAAATATAAACTACAATATAAACTTAAATAGTACGGTCCAGAAATCTGTCATGATAACAGCGTTCGAAGTGATGCTCCATTACCGATTATCTTTGAGCTTTTTAATGGACGCAGGCTCCATGCTGCTAAAGCAAACTAAAAGTATTACAAAGAACATGTTGACTCACCTGCAGAGCATGATGACCATCTTGATATGGTAAATGGTAAATTGGGTTATCCTTGTATAGTGCTTTTCTGCCTTCAAGGTACTCAAAGCTCTTTGACACTATTTCCACATTCACCCATTCACACACACATTCACACACGGATGGCCATCAGGAGCAAGGGAGAAGTGTCTTGCTCAAGGACACTACCGACGTGACGAGGTTGGTAGAAGGTGGGGATTGAACCAGGACCCTCCCAACCGCGCCACAACGTCCCCAGATAAACAGATACTGAAGAGACGGGTCACAATAATCATGCGACTTACAAAGTGGTTGTGGCCCTAAACAACGGCATTGATTGCTGATGCTGATACCTAGGATTTTAAGTACACCTTTGTAGTTAGTTCCCCATTTTTCCACACAATAATTCCAATACACTTACAAGGCGTTGAGGGGATCCGGTTTGGTGGTTGCAGAATTAGGTCGCTGCTTTTTGCAGATGATGTGGTCCTGATGGCTTCATCTGGCCAGGATCTTCAGCTCTCACTGGATCAGTTCGTAGCCACTGGGATGAGAATCAGCACCTCCAAGTCCAAGTCCATGGTTCTCGCCCGGAAAAAGGTGGAGTGCCATCTCTGGGTTAGGGAGGAGACCCTGCCCCAAGTGGAGTTCAAGTACCTAGAAGTCTTGTTCACAAGCGAGGGAAGAGTGGATCGTGAGATCGACAGGCGGATCGATGCGGCGTCTTCAGAATTGCGGACGCTGTATCGATCCGTTGTGGTGAAGAAGGAGCCGAGCCGGAAGGCAAAGCTCTCGATTTACCGGTCGATCTACGTTCCCATCCTCACCTATGGTCAGGAGCTTTGGGTTATGACCGAAAGGACGAGATCACCGGTACAAGCGGCTGAAATGAGGTTCCTCCGCCGGGTGGTGGGGCTCTCCCTTAGAGATAGGGTGAGAAGCTGTTGGGAACTCGCATGGCTGCAGTTGTGTGTCCCCGATGATGCAAGAATCCAAGAGAGAGGAGTGAAGGTAAGAGGAATTTAATTCAGAACTTATAAGAAAACAAACATAAAGCAGTCTTGCATAGTAAGTTCACCAAACATAGATTTATCTTCGAGCACTGAGGAGTGCTCGAGTGAAACATAGGCAGTAGTTTGATTGACAGCAGGTGTGAACCGCTGCCAATCAACGAAAAGAGAAAAACAACAGTGCTCTTGAATAAAACAGTAAATACAACAAAGTAAGAGCACTGAACAGGAAGTAAATACAAAAACACGAAAAATAACAGAAATAAAGTGACAGATTGTCACAGAAGCTCTGCCATCCGGGAGAAACTCAAAGTAAAGCAGTTGCTCCTCCACATCGAGAGGAGCCAGATGACGTGGTTCGGGCATCTGGTCAGGATGCCACCCTAGGGAGGTGTTTCGGGCAAGTCCGACCGGTAGAAGGCCACGGGGAAGACCCAGGACACGTTGGGAAGACTATGTCTCCCAGCTGGCCTGGGAACGCCATGGGATCCCCCGGGAAGAGCTGGACGTACAGGTTGGGGAGAGTAGAGTCTTGGCTTCCCTGCTTAGGCTGCTGCCCCCGCGACCTGACCTCGGATAAGCGGAAGAAAATGGATGGATGGATAATTCAATTACAAAAAAAGATTTTAGCTTTTCAAGCTCTTTTGTTTGTCATTTTGTGAATTGGCACAATCAAATTACAAAGCGCTACCTGGCTGGAAACATTTTAATCAAGCTGTCCTCGTTCACATTAGCAAGGGCCTAATCGACGCCGCATGGAATGTGCAAATGATCGTGCTTTGTTCAGTAACTTGATGAAAGGTCGAAGTGAAAATTGAGGGGACCCTTAAAAATCGTACAGGAAACAAAGGTGATGAATACCGTGTGCGGGACCATAGACCCAGCGCAATAGATCCCTTATCCAGGGGGAATGATAGGCTAAGGGCCTTCTCCTAAAACACACCGACTGATTGGTTCCAAATGTCTTCCCGATGGGAAAAGGTTAGCGAGTGGGAGACTGCAGGGCAGGGCTTGCAAGCTTTTTATTGGTCCAATTCGAGGTAAATGGAGAGAGAACGGCAACTCTGCCCCAGGCTTTGCTGCCTCTTGTCGCTGCTCGAGTTTAACTATCAGTCAGATCACATTACCCAAGCAGTAAATCTAAGTACCAGTTAACGCAAAATAATCACGCGCTAATACTGCTTTACCAAACCACTTTTTTAAGTCTGTGGTCAGAGTAGTGCAGGAACCATGCAAGGATCAGCGTTCTCTCAGCTTTTAATTTGTTGTTGTATATAGAATTAAATTCCATGTGCCCTAAATTCCAGACTATAAGCTGCTAAACTTCGAACTCTGTGGTTTATAAGATGTGATGATTTATGGATTATGGAATTTATGGAGTTTTCTTCCTTGGTGACCATAATAAAAATTTAAAAATTAAAAATAACCAAAAACATTGAAACCATGTTTTATTGTCTGTGCAATGGAGCCATCTTTTGGACAAATTCGCTCACTGCAGGTGCTGCAGTTTCCTTCTATTTACCAAAAGTGCTTTTTTTTTTTTAAACCAACCAAAGTGTCGTTCAGTCTTCTAGCCCAGTGGTTCTCAAATGGGGGTACATGTACCCCTGGAGGTACTTCAAGGTATGCCAATGGGTACGTGATTTTTTTTTTTATATTCTAAAAATAGCAACAATTCAAAAATCCTTTATTATAATATTTATTGAATAATAATTCAACAAAATATGAATGTAAGTTCATAAACTGTGAAAAGAAATGCAACAATGCAATGTTCAGTGTTTGCAGCTAGATATTTTGTGGACATGTTCCATAAATATTGTTTATGTTTAAAATATATATTTTTTTTTATGTGAAGAAATGTTTAGAATTAAGTTCATGAATCCAGATGGATCTCTATTACAATCCCCAAAGTGGGCACTTTAAGTTGATGATTACTTCTTTGTGTAGAAATATTTATTTATAATTGAATCACTTGTTTATTTTTCAACAAGTTTTTAGTTATTTTTATATATTTTTTTCCAAATAGTTCAAGAAAGACCACTACAAATGAGCAATATATTTTGCACTGTTATACAATTTAATAAATCAGAAACTGATGACATAGTGCTGTATTTTACTTCTTTATCTGTTTTTTTCTAACCAAAAATTATTTGCTCTGATTAGGGGGTACTTGAATTCAAAAAATGTTCACAGGGGGTACATCACTGAAAAAAGGTTGAGAACCACTGTTGTAGCCATCCATAGCGTAACTACTTGTACGGATTCGAAGCAACTTTTGTAAATTTTACATCCATCCATCCATTTTCTACCGCTTATTCCCTTTTGGGGTCGCGGGGGGCGCTGGCGCCTATCTCAGCTACAATCGGGCGGAAGGCGGGGTACACCCTGGACAAGTCGCCACCTCATCCCAGGTCCAACACAGATAGACAGACAACATTCACACTCACATTCAAACACTAGGGCCAATTTAGTGTCGCCAATCAACCTATCCCCAGGTGCATAAAATATTCATATTCACTAAACCATCCAATGTGAGATTTCTGTCGGAGTGTTTTCATCAGTGTTTGCAATAACGGTGTTATATAATAACAGACTTAGTATCCCTGTTACTTTGACTAGTAATGACTAATCTAATTAATTGCTTTTATTAGATTACAACACTGTTAGCTGTAACTTGATGTAACGTGGTACGCTACTTTTGATGGGGTTTTATGTCGACAACAAGACATCGTCATAAGTTCAGCAAGTTCAATGCAGGAAATATAGTTTCACGATTGAAAGCAACAAGGAGCACCGCACTAAAATGACCCTGATATTAATTAGGAAGCGGCACCATCACACTGCAGGCAACATCATAAGGACACGTACAAAATGGGATTAAACAACAAATCAAAGATTGAAGTGACATCATTGCCATCCAAACAATACACTGTTTGTTTACAAGAAGATATGACAGCCATCGAAGCACATTCAATTTATTTTTTAACCATTGGTAACACAATCCGGTGAAAGAAAGGGAGATATTTGATGGGTAACTTAATAATTGTTTTCCCTGATAATTACATTTATCAAAGAGTAATTCCGTTAGTTATTCAATTACTTTTTTTGGTAAAGTAACGAGTAACTATGAGTAATTTAAAAACACTGTTTTTTATGCATATTTGTAAGTGCGTCGTTTGCATTTGCTAATTTGCTAATACGTTTACGGCTGTCTGTGTTAGTATTAATAATTTACAACAGCATTCTTTTTGTTTAGTTTCAGTTTCCCAAATTCTTCAGTAAACTCACTAAGACGTCACCGTAGGGTTTTGCTGATTGGGGAGCTAGTTTCCGCAGTTAGTGGGTCCATAACAATAACTTATGTTTTGTTTGATCTACCATTTTACTGCCTTTTTAAGGCCCCTATTTGGAAACACATAGGGCAGGGGTCACCAACCTTTTTGAAACCAAGAGCTACTTCTTGGGTACTGATTAATGCGAAGGGCTACCAGTTTGATACACGCTTAAATAAATTGCTAGAAATAGCTAATTTGCTCAATTTACCTTTAATAAATAAATCTATATACATCAAAAAATGGGTATTTCTGTCTGTCATTCCGTCGTACATTTTTTTCCTTTTACGGAAGGTTTTTTGTAGAGAATAAATTATGAAAAAAACAAAGAACGGTTTAAAAGAGGAGAAAACGGGGAAAAAACGATGGTTGAATTTTGAAACATACTTTATCTTCAATTTCGACTCTTTAAAATTAAAAATTCAACCGGAAAAAAAGAAGAGAAAAACTAGCTAATTTGAATCTTTTTGAAAAAATTTAAAAAAGAATTTATGGAACATCATTAGTAATTTTTCCTGATTAAGATTAATTTTAGAATGTTGATGACATGTTTTAAATAGGTTAAAATCCAATCTGCACTTTGTTAGAATATATAACAAATTGGACCAAGCTATATTTCTAAAAAAGACAAATTCAAAAGACGTTGAAATAAGATTTAAATTTGATTCTAGATTTGCCAAAATATTTTTTTTTAATTTTAATCATAATAAGTTTGAAGAAATATTTCACAAATATTCTTCATCGAAAAAACAGAAGCTAAAATTAAGAATTAAATTAAAATGTATTCATTATTCTTTACAATAAAAAATAAGAATACTTGAACATTGATTTAAATTGTCAGAAAAGAAGAGGAAGGAATTTAAAAGGTATATGTGTTTGAAAATCCTAAAATAATTTTTAAGGTTGTATTTTTTCTCTAAAATGATCTTTCTGAAAGTTACAAGAAGCAAAGTAAAAAAATAAATGAATTTATTTAAACAAATGAAGACTAAGTCTTTAAAATATTTTCTTGGATTTTTAAATTCTATTTGAGTTTTGTCTCTCTTAGAATTAAAAATGTCAAGCAAAGCGAGACCAGCTTGCTAGTAAGTGAATACAATTAAGAAAATATAGAGGCAGCTCACTGGTAAGTCCTGCTATTTGAGCTATTTTTAGAACAGGCCAGCGGGCTACTCATCTGGTCCTTACGGGCTACCTGGTGCCCGCGGGCACCGCGTTGGTGACCCCTGACATTGGGTATATAAATAAACATTTACAGAATTTGCTGTGTAAATAACTAATTCCGCTGTGGCTTATAGTGCGGTGCAGCTAACATATGGAAACATACTTTTTTTTCTTCTAGAATGTAGTAAGTGCAGCGTTTATACCATTTGTAAGACCCTTTCTGAACCTCGAGTTCACAAAGTGAGCAAATACCAGGGACTGGTTTTTAAAGTGTATTACTGGTTTAAACACAGGCCGGACCACATTGCACACAGTAACACCCGTGCCCCATTCCAATTATTCCATATTGCTCCTCCAATTAGAGTAGGTCCAAAACCCAGAACTAAGAGCTGCCAGGTTCAGGGAGAAAGAAAGCAGAGGCCCCGGGTGGCAATAATGAGGTCTTAACCCCAACTTTGCTCTATTATGTCATAATACTTTAATTCAATCCATACGATAGGTTGCTCTGCACACGTATGTTATTGGAAAGTCAATATTTGTGAGCTGTCCCTGTCAATTCTCTCAATATATGCCCCGGGTACTAAACATGGTTGAAGAGAAAATGACTGACAAAAGAAATCATTGTTTTGCTTAAAGGCTAGCGCTTGAATCCTGGCTTTATTGTTACTCTAATTACTGCTCCTGGTGCATTTATATCATTTAGATATAATTCAACTGCAGGTATGTGGAATTACATTTTTCATCCATTCTAAGCAGTAACTATTAATGTGAAGTGAAGTGAATTATATTTATATAGCGCTTTTCTCTAGTGACTCAAAGCGCTTTACATAGTGAAACCCAATATCTAAGTTACATTTAAACCAGTATAGGTGGCACTGGGAGCAGGTGGGTAAAGTGCCTTGCCCAAGGACACAACGGCAGTGACTAGAATGGCGGAAGTGGGAATCGAACCTGCAACCCTCAAGTTGCCGGCACGGCCACTCTACCAACCGAGCTATGCCGCCATCGATACTGAAATGTATATACCACCGATACAAAGCCTTCATGCTCTAATGTGGATTCTCAGATCCAAATATTGTTCATTTTCATGCATTGGTTATTTGAGATAATGTATATCATTAACATGAACATGAAAAAATACCTAAATCATAATTGAGATATTTTGTAAATAAAAAGTGATAAGGGTGGGAAACATATATACTGTATATAATATTTAAACTATATGACCTAACTCTAATGTCACATAGGCCAATAAAAGCCTGGATGTATTGATGTAAATTTTCCTAAATAAGTCATAATCTTTCTCGCCCGGAAAAGGGTGGAGTGCCATCTCTGGGTTGGGGAGGAGACCCTGCCCCAAGTGGAGGAGTTCAAGTACCTAGGAGTCTTGTTGACGAGTGGGGGAAGAGTGGATCGTGAGATCGACAGGCGGATTGGTGCGGCGTGTTCAGTAATGCGGACGTTGTATCGATCCGTTGTGGTGAAGAAGGAGCTGAGCCGGAAGGCAAAGCTCTCAATTTACCGGTCGATCTACGTTCCCATCCTCACCTATGGTCATGAGCTTTGGGTAATGACCGAAAGGATAAGATCACGGGTACAAGCGGCCGAAATGAGTTTCCTCCGCCGGGTGGCGGGGCTCTCCCTTAGAGATAGGGTGAGAAGCTCTGCCATCCGGGAGGAGCTCAACGTAAAGCCGCTGCTCCTCCACATCGAGAGGAGCCAGATGAAGTGGTTCGGGCATCTGGTCAGGATGCCACCCGAACGCCTCCCTAGGGATGTGTTTAGGGCACGTCCAGCTGGTAGGAGGCCACGGGGAAGACCCAGGACACGTTGGGAAGACTATGTCTCCCGGCTGGCCTGGGAACGCCTCGGGATCCCCCGGGAAGAGCTAGACGAAGTGGCTGGAGATAGGGAAGTCTGGGCTTCCCTGCTTAGGCTGCTGCCCCCGCGACCCGACCTCGGATAAGCGGAAGATGATGGATGGATGGAAGTCATAATCTAGGAGTCATTCAATTATATATAGCAATTGCAATTAAACAGTCATTGTAAACTATATGTGTTTACTTAAAGGCTTACTGAAACCCACAACTACCGACCACGCAGTCTGATAGTTTATATATCAATGATGAAATATTAACATTGCAACACATGCCAATACGGCCTTTTTAGTTTACTAAATTGCAATTTTAAATTTCCCGAGGAGTTTCTTGTTGAAAATGTCGCGGAATGATGACGTGTACGAGTGACGTCACGGACTGTAAGGAAATATTAGCCTTGCGCACACACACAGCTAAAAGTCGTCTGCTTTAACGGCATAATTACACAGTATTTTGGACATCTGTGTTGCTGAATCTTTTGCAATTTGTTCAATTCATAATGGAGAAGTCAAAGTAGAAAGATGGAGTTGGGAAGCTTTAGCCTTTAGCCACACAAACACACGGTGATTCCTTGTTTAAAATTCCTGGAGGTGAAGCTTTACCATGGATCAGAGCGGACAAGCGAACATTGATCCCGACCAAATGTCAACCAGCAGTTTTCGGTGATAGAATTGTAATAAAAAGTCGCCTCTTACCGGAGATCACCTTAGTTTGGGCCGTCCGTACAGCTGATGTCGTCTTCCCTCAGACACTGGCGTCAAGACACCCGTGGACACCCCCTCCGACTATCAGGTAATATTAAACTCACTAAAAAACTAGAAACACAATATAAAGATAAGGGATTTCCCAGAAGTATCCTAGTAAATGTGTCTAAAAACATCTGAATCCGTCCCAATGCAATCGCGGTTTTTTTTTTAACTTGATTTTTATTTATTTTTTCTAGTCCATCGCTATCAATATCCTCAAACAAGAATCTTTCATCCTCGCTCAAATTAATGGGGAAATTGTCGTTTTCTCGGTCCGAATAGCTCTTTTTGTTGGAGGCTCCCATTAAAAACAATGTGAGGATGTGAGGAGCCCTCAAACGGGTGACGTCATCGTCTGCGACTTCCGGCAAATGCAAAGCTTTTTTATTAGCGACCAAAAGTTGCGAACTTTATCGTCGATGTTCTCTACAAAATCCTTTCAGCAAAAATATGGCAATATCGCAAAATGATCAGGTATGACACATAGAATGGAGCTGCTATCTCCGTTTACATAAGAAAATCTCATTTCAGTAGGCCTTCCAGAAACTTACTGGCAATTAAAATTAGTCACTCAGAATTATAAAACAACAAGTGTATGCATCATTTTCTTGTAGTCCATTTGGAGACACTACGTACACAGTTGAAAATAAGATAAGGTGTGTTTCAGTGCAGGGCAGCACAGTTGTACAGGGGTTAGTGCATGTGCCTCACAATACGAAGGTCCTGAGTAGTCCTGGGTTTGACCCTGCGCTCGGGATCTTTCTGCGTGGAGTTTGCATGTTCTGCCGGTGACTGCGTGGGTACCCTCCGGGTAGTCCGGCTTCCTCCCACCTCCAAAGACATGCAACTGGGAAGAGGTTGATTAGTAACACTAAATCAACCCTAGTGTGTGAATGTGAGTGTGAATGTTGTCTGTCTATCTGTGTTGGCCCTGCGATGAGGTGGCGACTTGTCCAGGGTGTACACCGCCTTCTGCCCGAACGCAGCTGACATAGGTTCCGGCACCCAAAAATGTTTCTCTGAGTAATTTTACTTGATCAAGCCTTTTCAAGCCTTCACGGTGGCAGAGGGGTTAGTGCGTCTGCCTCACAATACGAAGGTCCTGCAGTCCTGGGTTCAAATCCAGGCTCGGGATCTTTCTGTGTGGAGTTTGTATGTCCTCCCTGTGAATGCGTGGGTTCCCTCCGGGTACTCCGGCTTCCTCCCACTTCCAAAGACATGCACCTGGGGATAGGTTGATTGGCAACACTAAATTGGCCCTAGTGTGTGAATGTGAGTGTGAATGTTGTCTGTCTGTGTTGGCCCTGCGATGAGGTGGCGACTTGTCCAGGGTGTACCCCGCCTTCCGCCCGATTGTAGCTGAGATAGGCGCCAGCGCCCCCCGCAACCCCAAAAAAGGGAATAAGCGGTAGAAAATGGATGGATGGAAGCCTTTTCAAGCATTCCAAAATAATGCGATGATGTATAATTTGTACTGATATCATATACAATACTGTTGTTGGTACACCCCTAATTTGGATTGAAGTGTTGAATTATTTTCCAGTACTTTTGTCTCCAGTAATCAGAGTACGTTGTTAAGTCCTCGTCGGTGAAGCATGTACTGTACTTTGTGTATGTGCGAGGCCACGCGTGGAATCACTTAATAGTTTCATAAAGGGAGAAGCCGGAGATTGCGATAGTACAACTAAAACGCCTCATTAATCATTTGCAAGAGCTCCCTCTAACATGGAGGATACATATGCAGCAAGTCAGACTTCATTTGCGTTCATCAGAGAAAACATTGCTTGTTTACGCTCACAGCGACTCCGGGAATGTTTTTCTTAACTATGTAACAGCTCTTTCTGCAAGGTATCATTTTCACGCTCTGCACTGTTCATTGTCCGAAGATGTAAATTGAGCAATAAAAATGAAACCTGCAAGACATATTGGATTAGCCATCCAGCATGTTGAATGGTCATATGTTTTGAGTTATGTTTTTCTTTCGAATCTGGTAGGGGATTGAACCCTCCACATTGTAGCCACCCGTAAACCCACAGATAAATGCAATCCACTCAACCGTTGCAGAAAAGTCTGTTTTCCCAGAGGAGAAGGTGGAGGGATGTGGAGAAACAAAGCTTAGTCACCACCAGGGTAGCCTGTGAGAAGATAGAATTGGTTAAGTGAGACATCTCGACAGGGAGAGAACCACATTGATCGATGAGGTAGAAGAGAAACAAAGATGGATAGAAGAGTAAAAGGAGAGAAAATCAATCAAAGTGAGTGAATCGCCCAAGAAGTTAGGAGAAAGAATCCAACGCCTCGTCTCTTGTGTGTGCTAAGGAGACACATTTCCCTGCGGGGTGTTCCCGAGTTTGTAATAGGATTGTCCAGGCTACAGCGGGTAGTCTGTGAGAGATCTTTGTTCATGGGTGCTCACAGATAAGGGTTAATGCGCCCCAAAGGTTCCTCCGCTACACAGAGTCCGCCGCTCCCTGCTTGTCGGCCTGCGGTGTCAGCATCGATCCGTCACAAAGGATTTCTCCCTACCGAACTCAGTGGCCATTTCTGACATCTCCAACAAACTAATTGTTATCTCCATTCCTGGCGAGCCCTGTGAAGTCATAACGAGTTAGCCTCCTCCGCACGGATGATAAAACGTCTTTCAAATCGGGAGAGACTGACACGAGGCCATACTTTCTGCGCTCAGGGTTTGTGACATCTGTATAGGCCACTGATCTCCGTTCTAAGCCCTCCGGCATGTTATGACATCCATTGTAATATATTTTGGACAGGCTTTGATTGGGCTATGCACTTCTCCTCTTTGGCTCTGAGTGATACCGGGACCTGGTCCAAACCCCAGCCAGGACTCAGCCCATAAATCATCCTGCTTGCACCAGACTTACATTTCCTGAGCAGCTACCAGAGCCCTTTCCGTTGGACAAGAACGTCTTTGGACTGTTTAGAAAGTCAAGACGTCTTCTTGTTCAAATAAAATTCTGAGTGTTACAAGTGATATTCAGTAACTGAGTCCCTGCATTCCTTCTGAGGATAAATGATACCTGTTGAACAGCATGTTTTGATCCATCTTTTCCACATTCTTAGTTTCTGATGATGTTATTCCAAACTAGGGTTGAGCGATAGAGACAATATACATGTGGTCATCGATAGAGCTTAAAATACAATCGTCATATTTTTATAACGTATTTTGATGACACATTCTAGCTCTGTACCCAAAATTTGACAGTGACAAGCAGATGACTATGTCGACAACGCTAGGGAAATAGTGGCTAACTGATCCGTGCCTACATAAGGGATTTAATAGGTCATGCTAACCTTGAAGATTGAGTTCTTGAATGTAAAACAGGGAAAGACGGATCGATGCAAATACAGTAATGATACTAAGAATAGTATTAGTGTGTGGTCGACCAATCAACATTTTTTAATATCACAGCATTTACCGTATTTTCCGGACTACAAGACACACTTAAAATCTTTTTTTTTCCTCAAAACTCGACAGTGTGCCTTATAACCCGGTGTGCCGACTGTACGGAATAATTCTGGTTTTGCTTACTGACTTCGAAGCAATTTTATTTCATACATGGTGTAATGATAAGTGTCACCAGTAGATGGCTGTCAAACATAGGAGATACATGTAAATTAAAATATGATAATTTGACTCTAGTAAACAACACCAACATTTTTAATGTTCTATTGAAAATGTGGAATATTACACACAGCGCTCAAAAATATGTTTCAGTACAACTTTGGTAAATTATGAAGCCGCACCGCTTGATAAATTGTCGGTACATTAAACATATGGGTATTATTATGGTGTGAGTATAAGGTAAGACATTATCTGGCGTTTTGTTTCACAATATTATGCAAAAGAAACGTTTCTTACCTTTTAGTACCTGCTGATCTGCATTTGGGATCTGCATAAATACTGCAAAATTGCACGGGTCCGCCTTTGCGTCTGTGCCGACTCCGTAGTCGATATGCTTCTTCTTTTTCTCTATCTTCTTGTTATGGGACATTCATCCTCCGCTGTTGCCATTTCTAATATAAAGTACTGTAAAGTTCTTACTTCTATCAGTCAGTAAACTCGCCATGAAAGTGCTAAAACATACCAGTGTAGTGAGTTTATATTATTTACCCAAAGAAATTTAGTTATTAGAGAGTTCCGGTTGGACGTTTATTCATGGGACACATTTCCAGCCTTGTTGTTGTTTTCGGATGAGGAGATGCGGTGCCGTTATTGATTTAAGTAAAGTCTTAATGTCATTAAAAAAGTTAGCTTCATCTTTTGACACTTCTTCCACTCCCGTCTTTGCACGCTACACCGCTACAACAAACATGACGGGGAGAAAGCGCCACTGAAATAGCATGTTAGCATCGATTAGCTTGCAGTCATGCAGTGACCAAATATGCCTGATCAGCACTCCATAACAAGTCAATAATAACAAAGCTCACCTTTGTGCATTCACGCACAGTATAAAACTTTTGCTGGACACATTTAGAAAAATAAGGAGTGGCAGCGTCGGAGAAAGTTCTACATGTAAACGAACTGTCCACACAACGGTAAGTTCAAGGGCCGCTGAAATTAGTAGGACAAAACGGCGGTCACCAAATGCTCTCATCAGTGGAGCATACACACAAATAAACTGTGGGCTTTCTAATTAAGAAGGTTTGTGTTGTGTTTGTCCTACAGAAACCGTATTGAAACATAAAATATATTTTATTTTGGGGCGGTATAGCTCTGTTGGTAGAGTGGCCGTGCCAGCAACTTGAGGGTTCCAGGTTCGATGCCCGCTTCCGCCATCCTAGTCACTGCCGTTGTGTCCTTGGGCAAGACACTTTACCCACCTGCTCCCAGTGCCACCCACACTGGTATAAATGTAAAAATTAGATATTGGGTTTCACTATGTAAAGCGCTTTGAATCACTAGAGAAATAGCGCTATATAAATATAGTTCACTTCACATTTTCACCCCAATTTTTTTTTTCCATTTCCACACATTTTTAAAAAAGCTCCATGGAGCCACCAGGGCGCCGCTCAAGAGCCGCAAGTGGCTCTACAGCCGGGGGTTGCTCAATTGGGATACGCGCCATCCTCCTTAACAGTCCCAATCTCGATGTTCATGTTTTTCTTGTTTTCTTGACCTTAGGTTTTACAAATTATGTCACTTCCACCCCAAAAAAAGCCTTTCTGTATGGTAAATGGTTCGTACTTATATAACGCTCTACTAAACCTGCACGATCCCCAGATCCCTTTACATTCAGCCATTCACAAATTGATGGTGGAAGCTGCCATGCGAGGCGCTAACCACGACTTGTCAGGAGGTAAAGTGTGGGTGAGGTTTCCAGCCCGAGGACACATCAGCTGTGACTAGGATGGATTGGAACCAGGAACCCTCAAGTTGCAAATATTCAAACGAGAAATTTGAAGAACGAAGTGGAGAAGGTTGCATACGAACAAAAGTTGAACTTTATCCATCCATCCGTCCATTTTCTACCACTTGTCCCTTTTGGGGTTGCGGGGTGTCGCCCGAGCCTATATCAGCTGCATTCGGGCAGAAGGCGGGGTACACCCTGGTGTTAGAATACTTATGTATATATTATCACACTAACTTTAGCATGCTTAAAGTCCTTTACCTTAGTTATTAGCTATTGTGCTCAAGTTAGATTTTTTTCTAACCTATGCAAGGACACAACTTCTTTTCTGAGGGGTGGCCTCTGCCACAGATGTTATCTTTGTTTTAGCCCCCTAACAGCCAAGGACTTAAAGGACCGCAACGAAGATAAGATGACAACACGCAAACGAAGCGGGGACAAGGCGAAATCACAAGGCCCCAACCCATTCCGTCACATACTGTGCGTCCTGGACCTGCTTTGCATATTATATGTGACCACTCCTTTTAGAGGCGGTCTCAGTGATGTTAACTATTGAACTCTGAATAAAAAGAGGGACGCGGGAGCTGAATCTTAGAACATAGGGCAAGACTTTGACTAAGTGTTCAGCACCGTGCGTTCTCCTCATGAGCTATATTGAACTATGTCTCTGTTTGGTTCCTTGCTTCTTGTCTGATTAACAGATGTCATCAGTGTTTGAACCTGACACCTGGACAAGTCGCCACTTCATCGCAGGGCCAACACAGATGGACAGACAACATTCACACTCACATTCACCCACTAGGGCCCATTTTGTGTTGCCAATCAACCTATCCCCATGTGCATCTTTTTGGAGGTGGGAGGAAGCCGGAGGGAACCCACGCAGTCACGGGGAGAACATGCAAACTCAACATAGAAAGATCCCGAGCCCAGGATTGAACCCCGGACTTTTATGTGTACGCTAAATACATATTGTTTTCCAATATAACTACTACAAAATCATATAATGATGGGGTTTTGAACTTGACTGAGAAAACTTGGGCAGGAACTCGGGATCGAACATAAATACTGTCCCCTTGTATCCTGTCATCATGGATGTCCATAGTAATGATGCCACGACAATATTTGGGGCTACAGTGGCAACGTTAATACAATGAGGCAGTTTCCGACATTGCCGGAGCATTAAAAGTGTTTATTCACTTCAAATCCCCCTGGAAAGAACCAGTTTCCAGTCAATGCAAAGGCCCAACTTGGTGATTTCACCAGTGTTGACGCGAAGAAGCCCCCTGCCAAAGGTGGTCTTCCCGCACTGTTTTACATTCCACGTTTCCATCAGTCTCCATCGTCCCTGTGTGTTTGGATGGCCCCTCCGCTCTGTCAGAGTGTGAGGGACTGCTGTTTTTCTTGCAGGCCAGATCAAGACAAGAGATGGGCCCCGGGGGGCTCGAGGATGTGAAGCTTCTGACATGTCCCGTAAATCTGGGATGTCCCATCTCCACTGCCCGATCGGTGCACAGCAATGAGAACAGCAATGAGGCGTGAGGATGAACATTCCTCAGACCGTTCTCACAGACAAACCCCTGGGTTTTGCTCGGAGAATAATCATTCGGTGCCCCTCTTCTCTGACTTGAAATATGTTTATCTCAATAAAATGCCTGTCTTTTCACCTAAATCAACTCAGATAGGCCCCCGAATCCCAACTTCTCCAAACCCCAAAGTTTATTGTTATCAGTCCATCATATGACATAGACTAAGGGAGATGCTTACAGATGTTGGACTAAGGTGACCGCACGTTGACGAGTACCCGGGGCGGTTGGTGGTTTGAAGTGAGCAGTAACAAGCAGCTACAAAGTCTACGTTAACAATCCTGGTGTCTCCCGTTTGTCTTGACTGTGTGATAATTTTTTGGCAAGGATGCATTAAACATCCATTAATTTTCTGTATCGTTTACACTGGTCAGGGTCACAGGGAAGCTGACGCCGAGGCCATACATCAATTAATCAAACGATACATGAGAATGAACTCCATAACTTTATAGTCATCAATGAATTGTGATGTCTGTGTGTGTTTTTCTTCGTCTCTTGCACTCAAACGGAGTGTAAGAGGGTTCACTCTGTGTATCGTCTTCAGCCCATGACCCGGTTTGTTCAATAGCATATATATATATATATATATATATTTATGTGTGGGTGTGTGTGTGTGTGTGTGTGTGTGTGTGTGTGTGTGTGTGTGTGTGTGTGTGTGTGTGAATGTATTAGGGTTGTCCTGATACCAATATTTTGGTACCGCCACCAAAATGTATTTTGATACTTTTCTAAATAAAGGGGACCATAAAAAATTGCATTATTGACTTAAGTTTAACAAAAAGTCTTACATTAAACATATGTTTCTTAGTAGTAAGTAAGCAAACAAAGGCTCCTAATTTATCTGTTGACGTATGCAGTAACATATTGTGTCATTTTCCATTCTATATTTTGTCAGAATTATTACGGACAAGTGTTCAAAAATGAATTATTAATCTACCAGTTAATTTACTGTTAAGATCTGCTTACTTTCTCTTTTGGCCAAAAACTTTCGGCAATATAGTGTATGTATATCTATATAGATGTATGTATGTATGTATACATGTGTGTATGTATATGTATGTATATATATTTGTATATGTATGAATATAAATATACAAAATATATATATATATATATATATATATGTATGTATGAATATATATATATATATATATATACTGTATATATGTGTGTATGTATATATGTGTGTATGTGTGTATATATATGTGTATATATATATATATATATACATCCATCCATCCATCTTCTTCCGTTTACCCGAGGTCGGGTCGCGGGGGCAACAGCCTAAGCAGGGAACCCAGACTTCCCTCTCCCCAGCCACTTCGTCTAGCTCTTCCCGGGGATCCCGAGGTCTATATAAAAAAAATAAAAACAAACAAAAAAAAAAAAAAAATATATATATATATATATGGATGGATGGATGGATGGATGTAAATATATATACATGTAAATATGTGTACATATATGTATATATATATATATATATATATATATATATATATGTATATGTATGTATATATATATATATACATATATGTTTATGTATATACAGTGTATATATATACACATATATATATACACCTTTATATATATACAAATAGATAGCTTGGCCCCGGGGCAAATTTTTTTAACCCAATACGGCCACTTAAGTCAAAAGGTTTGGGCACACCTGGTTAAGATAGTTGATTATTTGCTGACTTACAGCCCTATCGCCCGCAAAAAAAATCACCAAAAATCTGATGGACAGATGTTTTACTACCTTGTTTGGATCTCTTTTCCATGTGTTTCTTAGAGGACTAATTACCATGAAACAGAAGGACAGCAAACATTTGCATACCTACGCTTTTAATGCCAGGTGACAGCTACAGTTGAGGCGACTGTCCCACCCACAAGAGCCAGCCCATCTTGTCCTTCTTCCCTTCATCCGGTCAGCAACGTTGGCTAGATTTTTCACCCAAATGGAAATGCAGCCTGTCACTTCCACGCGGCCTCCAACCGCTCTGTCTGTCTAATCCGTCATAGCGCACAGGCAGCTCTGCAAATAGGCCTGCCACTCTCACTGTCATCTGGGTAACGGATGTCCCCTGTTACCGCTGGGCGGGGCCAGGCGACACACGGCTCCAATTTAACCCGTCTTGCCCTTAACCACTTTCACATACTCCTCTCACCACTTTCCCCACTGATGATTCTTGGTGTGTTTACGGCTGTTTAGACATGGGCAGATTCGCACACATCATGCTTCAATCCTTTTCCAGTATCAAAAGCCACGGTACGATAGGTGCAGTGTTCGGGTGAAATAAATCACGTCCTGGACTGGTAAGCTAACAGCCATCATAAATAATGCAGTCCAATTCAAAAGGGAAGATGGGGCATTAGAAGCTATTTACACTGCAGCACCCGAGTTATCGATCACATCCCATAGATAAGAAAGTGATGATCTCATCGTTATTTACGGTGACGGTAACGCCACACTGGAGGTTTTAGAGCGTTTTTTTTTTAAGAGAGGCTGCAATCTGAGGTTGTATCGCAACCTAAACATACATTTACTTAATGCGTCTCAACACAATGTAATATACCATTACCCATGCACATTAAACACACCTACGGATGCACCATGTCTCTGCTGTGATTAGGGCCTATAAAGTGTGAGGGTGAATTGCTAAGAGGCAAAACAGTACATCTCTGTCTCCCAGCTCTATAAAACATTCCATCCTCCACCGGTGTGCGATCAAGTGAGCCAAAGGCCATATTCAATAAGAGTCTGGGACAGAATTACCATTCGGGCACCACTTGCCAAGTCTACATAAATTCATGAACCTCAGTTGTGTCTGAAGAGTTGTGAGAAGTCCAGCATAAAGTACAGAGTCTGTTTTACAACTAGAAAACATTCATTCATTTTCTACCTCGGTGAGAGCGAGAGAGAGAGAGACTACACGCTGGACAGGTCTCCGTCAATCATAGAACACCTTGTGAAAAGCTAAGCAATC
>NC_084623.1:44818876-44921376 GCF_033978795.1 Nerophis ophidion
CATACAGTAGTTGTGTGTTTTTAAAAATATATACAGTATTTTCTCGATTTTAGATCAGTAGTCTATAGTCTATAGTGAGAATATACTAGGGCTGGGAGTATCGGTATCGTATCGATACTGGCGTGATGGTATTGATACTTCACCAAATTAAGCGAATCACTCCGATTAAAAAAAAAATGTGAGCGCAGCGCTCCTCACCACTCCACCCTCCTCCCTAGTGATGGGTCACGAACGAGATTTAAAAACACTTTAAAAATTCATCTTCAACCCAAAATAAAATAAAATAAATACAATTAACATGACGCTTGGTGCGTTCGCGCACACACATCAATATAATTCGCTCCGAGGTTCACTGGGACACGCACACACACACACACGCGTGCGTTTCCAGTGCGACTTAATGTCTTGCTTGTAAACTGTAAAGAATTGTATTGCACTAAAATAACGATAAGAATTTCTCAGTTCTTTTGTTTTGTGTTCATTGTTACAACTGTTTAATAACTAGTGTTTTCTTTTTTACTTAAGTTCTTGTGTGTTGTGAGGCGACTAGCCAGGTTCAGTATTTGTTTTCACCTTATTTGCACTACTTACTTTATTGTAATTGATATTATTACTTTTTTTATTTGAATTTCTCAGTTCTTTTGTTTTGTGTTCATGGTTACAACTTTGTTCAATAACTAGAGTTTTGTGTTTTACCTTAAGTGTTTGTGTGTTTTGAGGCGACAAGCCAGGTTCAGTAGTTGTTTGCACCTTATTTGCATTACTTTATTGCTCTTGATATTACTTTTGTAATAAATCCTTGTCCTGTGTTGTATTATTATCATAATCAATTAATAAAGGCAAAAGTACAAATTTGTTTTTCAAAAGTATCGATACCCCAAAGTCCCCCCCCCCCCGAGACTTCCGGTATCGCTTTCGGCGATACTGGCCGGTATCAGATCGGATCCGTATCGATACCCAAATTTGCGATATTACCCACCCCTAGAATATACTGTACAGAAAGTCAAGCATTAGTTGTTCTTCTAACATAACAGTATGCAACTGCAAAAACCATCCATCCATCCATCCATCATCTTCCGCTTATCCGAGGTCGGGTCGCGGGGGCAACAGCCTAAGCAGGGAAACCCAGACTTCCCCCTCCCCAGCCACTTCGTCTAGCTCTTCCCGGGGGATCCCGAGGCATTCCCAGGCCAGCCGGGAGACATAGTCTTCCCAACGTGTCCTGGGTCTTCCCCGTGGCCTCCTACCGGAAGGATAAGATCACGGATACAAGCGGCCGAAATTAGTTTCCTCCGCCGTGTGGCGGGACTCTCCCTTAGAGATAGGGTGAGAAGCTCTGCCATCCGGGAGGAACTCAAAGTAAAGCCGTGGCTCCGTCACATCGAGAGGAGCCAGATGAGGTGGTTCGGGCATCTGGTCAGGATGCCACCCGAACGCCTCCCTAGGGAGGTGTTTAGGGCACGTCCAACTGCACAGACCGTACTTAAAAAAAAAAAAAAACACACACAATGATTTGCTTTCAAAATGACTCCAGAGAGTCAGCATGTTTGAACTACAGAAAAAATTCCCAACGCGAAGTGAGGTATAGTTGGAGACGGGAGTCCATGCTGGCCTGACTCCACAGTGTGTTTTTTTTTTTTTTTTCTGCCTCGGCCCTCTGAGCAGCAAGCATTATTATGAATATTAGTTAAAAATTTCTGGCACCCATCCAGAACACTGGGCTGCCTGTGCAGGGGGGATAGATGTTGGACACACACAACAACACAGCTTCCATTAACGTCCACCCCCCCCCCCCCCCCCCCATCACCACAACACTCTTTTAGACTAAAAAGGCTCCAAAACAACAAGATGTGTGGAGCCCAAAGTCCTGCCCAGCCCTGATAACAAGTCCCAGCTTTTTAAAAAATAAGCAGGCCTGTGTGACTGTTTGATGTCCCCCGCCTTATCTCCGCTAACTTCAAATTCTCCGAGAGTTTCTCCAGTGAGATCGAGTTCAGTTGCTAATCTGCTGCCTTTTTATGATTTTCCATTATTGAGAGAAAACTTGAACTATTTAAACGCGACGGCCGTCTTTCATGCTGCTAATGAGAAAGTAGTGGAAAGGCCATAAAAAGTCAGTTGGACTCTACAAGGACTTGTTTTTGCGACAACACACTTACGCCGCTACCGGATTGTTCATACTTACAAAATTTGCACAAAACCAATAGCCCTTTGGTGAAATAAATAAATAAATAAATGTACCCCTTTTATAGTCAGTGTCTAATTGCACTTGGGTAAAAGTGACCCCAGTGCAACTGGAATGGTTGCGATTTAGTAGAGAGTAAAAAAAACAACAACTAAACATGATTCTCGATTGTTCAATCATAACAGCAAAGGTCTGATCTGTACTGTGTCCCATTCTGGGTCACAATGAGCTTTTGTGTATAGGTTATTATTGATATTTCATGATCTCAGCACATTGACTAATTCATTTATTAGAATTATTCCACTCCTTTGTCAAATTTTGTCCACCAAACGCTTTATGCTGTGCGTGAATGCACAAAGGTGCGCTTTGTTGATGTTATTGACTCCGGGGTGGTATAGCTCGGTTGGTAGAGCAGCCGTGCCAGCAACTTGAGGGTTCCAGGTTCGATCCCCGCTTCCGCCATCCTAGTCACTGCCGTTATGTCCTTGGGCAAGACACTTTACCCACCTGCTCCCAGTGCCACCCACACTGGTTTAAATGTAAAAATTAGATATGGAGCGGCATGGCGTAGTGGGTAGAGCGGCCGTGCCAGAAACCTGAGGGTTGCAGGTTTGCTTCCCACCTATTGACATCCAAATCGCTGCCGTTGTGTCCTTGGGCAGGACACTTCACCCTTGCCCCCGGTGCCGCTCACACTGGTGAATGAATGATGAATGAATGATTAGTGGTGGTCGGAGGGGCCGTAGGCGCAAACTGGCAGCCACGCTTCCGTCAGTCTACTCCAGGGCAGCTGTGGCTACAGATGTAGCTTACCACCACCAGGTGTAAATGAATGATGGGTTCCAACTTCTCTCTGAGCGCTTTGAGTATCTAACAATAGAAAAGCGCGATATAAATCTAATCCATTATTATTATTATTATTATTATTATATTAGGTTTCACTATGTAAAGCGCTTTGAGTCACTAGAGAAAAAGCGCTATATAAATATAATTCACTTCACTTCACTTCTTGGCGTGCTAATCAGGCATATTTGGTCAATCAATGCTATCATGCTATTTAGGGTAGCTGTATGTACATATTACATAATTATGCCACATTTGTAGGTATATTTTAGCTAATTTTATTTCATTTTCTTGGATCCTATGTATACAATTTATATTCGCATGTCTCATGACACATTATCTGTATGTAATATTGGCTGCATTTCAGAGCGTTTTTTTTTTTGTGCCATGTTGTTCCAGACCACAGCAAACTTTACCTAGCTCGCCAAAGATTGTAATAAATCTATTAAAAGAAGACAGCCTGCCATTTCCTTTAACTTGGACACACAAATCTATATCTTTTGGCAATAAAAAGCTAGTAATTTCCAGGAGTCATCTCACTTTCTGAGTAGCCTCTGATTTACTAATGTTTTTTTTAGTGTCGCAAAAATGTGTGTAATAAATATAAAATGTCAACATTTCTGTCAACGAAGATTTGCTTCAGGCTGAGACACCTAGTCATTTTTGATAGTAGGCTATTGTTGCTAATATAAACACTTACGTCATGTGTTGCCTTCATTATAAGACTTACATAAGACTTTCAAAGTAATTTTGATAGTAGGCTAATATAGCTAATATCAACACTTACGTCATGTGTTGCCTTCATTACAAGACTTACATAAGACTTTTAAAGTAATTTTGATAGTAGGCTAATATAGCTAATATAGACACTTACGTCATGTGTTGCCTTCATTCTAAGACTTACAAAAGACTTTTAAAGTATTTTGATAGTATGCTAATATAGACTCTTATGTCATGCGTTGCCTTCATTATAAGACTTATAAAAGACTTTTAAAGTAATTTTGATAGTAGGCTAATATAGCTAATATCAACACTTACGCCATGTGTTGCCTTCATTCTAAGACTTACATAAGACTTTTAAAGTATTTTGATAGTAGGCTAATATAGACACTTATGTCATGTGATGCCTTCATTATAAAACTTATATAAGACTTTTGAAGTCGTTTTGATAGTAGGCTAATATAGCTAATATAGACAATTGCGTCATGTGTTGCCTTCATTATAAGACTTACTTAAGACTTTCAAAGTAATTTTGATAGTAGGCTAATATAGCTAATATAGACACTTACGCCATGTGTTGCCTTCATAATAAGACTTACATAAGACTTTTAAAGTAATTTTGATAGCAGGCTAATATAGCTAATATAGACACTTACGTCATGTGTAGCCTTCAGTATAAGACTTACTTAAGACTTTCAAAGTAATTTTGATAGTAGGCTAATATAGCTAATATCAACACTTACGTCATGTATTGCCTTCATTCTAAGACTTACATAAGACTTTTAAAGTATTTTGATAGTAGGCTAATATAGACACTTATGTCATGTGTTGCCTTCATTATAAGACTTATATACGACTTTTAAAGTAATTTTGATAGTAGGCTAATATAGCTAATATAGACACGTCATGTGTAGCCTTCAGTATAAGACTTACTTAAGACTTTCAAAGTAATTTTGATAGTAGGCTAATATAGCTAATATAGACACTTACGTCATGTGTAGCCTTCAGTATAAGACTTACTTAAGACTTTCAAAGTAATTTTGATAGTGGGCTAATATAGCTAATATCAACACTTACGTCATGTGTTGCCTTCATTATAAGACTTACATAAGACTTTTAAAGTATTTTGATAGTAGGCTAATATAGACACTTATGTCATGTGTTGCCTTCATTATAAAACTTATATAATACTTTTAAAGTCATTTTGATAGTAGGCTAATATAGCTAATATAGACACTTGCGTCATGTGTTGCCTTCATTATAAGACTTACATATGGCTTTTCATTTTTTGCTGCTTTAGACAGATTGATTTTTTTGTATTTTTGGTCCAATGTGGCTCTTTCAACGTTTTTGGTGGCCGACCTCTGCTTTATCCTATTTTTTTGGCATTCCTCATAGCCCGAGGCCCAGGTGTCCAAAATGACTCGATGTCAAAACTGTGTGTAACCTCACGCAAAAATGCTTTAATCTTATGATTTGATTTTCTGCTATTGTTTAACTCGAGTATCCAACATCATAACAACATTTATAAGTCAGTAAAGACAAAATTTACCATTAAAAATGGATTTCAATAATTAATGTATTTTCAATAAAGAGTGTATGAGTGTGGAATGTGCATTGAAAGGTTCACTCTGAAATGAAGGATGTTTTCGGTCAGAATAAGAGTCACAGAGAATACAGTTCACCCTTCCAGGGGTAAAAAACAAACAAAAAACAAAGAGGAGATTGCAGTGTCTATTCAAAAGGGAAGACACAATGCCAACAGGTCTTTGTTGGGTCAGTCAGTCCATGAACTCTGGGGTTCGCGGTACAACTGTAGGCTGGCTGGAGAGACTAAATCACTGTTAAAACTCGTCTCTTTTCCCTCCATCAGTGTGTGAATGTGTGTGTGAATGGGTAAATGTGGAAATAGTGTCAAAGCGCTTTGAGTACCTTGAAGGTAGAAAAGCGCTATACAAGTACAACCCATAGTTACCCTTTGCGCTGCTTTCAATACCGTCGATCATAATATTTTATTAGAGCCTATCAAAACACGAATTGGTATGTCAGACTCAGCCCTGTCTTGGTTTAACTCTTATCTTACTGATAGGATGCAGTGGGTCTCCCATAACAGTATGACCTCGGACTATGTTAAGGTAACGTGTGGAGTTCCCCAGGGTTCGGTCCTTGGCCCTGTACTCTTCAGCATCTACATGCTGCCGCTGGGTGACGTCATACGCAAATACGGTATTAGCTTTCAATGCTATGCTGATGACACCCAACTCTACATGCCCCTAAAGCTGACCAACACTCCGGACTGTAGTCCGTTGGAAGCGTGTCTTAATGAAATTAAACAATGGATGTCCGCTAACTTTTTGCAACTTAACGCCAAAAAAACGGAAATGCTGATTATCGGTCCTGCTAGACACCGACCTCTATTTAATAATACAACTTTAACATTTGACAACCAAATGATAAAACAAGGTAACTCGGTAAAACATCTGGGTATTATCCATTGCTTTCGGTCCCCTAGAGGGTGGGGGTTGCCCACATCTGAGGTCCTCGCCAAGGTTTCTCATAGTCAGCATTATCACTGGCGTCCCACTGGATGTGAATTCTCCCTGCCCACTGGGTGTGAGTTTTCCTTGCCCTTTTTTGGGTTCTTCCGAGGATGTTGTAGTCGTAATGATTTGTGCAGTCCTTTGAGACAATTGTGATTTGGGGCTATATAAATAAACATTGATTGATTGATTGACCATAATGCGGGATAGCGACGTCACCTGTTGCATGGAAAGCAAATTACACTGCGAGGCTGAATGACGAACAAAGGTAGGCTTAAATAGGGAGGAAAATAATCAAAGGCAGGTGCGCGTGAAAGACAACAGGCAGGTGACACAAATGGGTTACTATGGGAACAGAACAGAACAGAACAAAACAGGAAGTGGCACCAGGAACTAAGGAAGACAAAATAACAGAACACGATACCAAGACGAAACAAAAACAGAATATGACCTGATCAAAGCGGGGCATCACAACAAAATTAGGCACAATAATGTGTTAATTCCACGACTTTATATATGAGTATTGGTAGATATCGGAATCGGTAATTAAGAGTTGGACAATATGGGAATATCGGCAAAAAGTACATTATCGGACTTCTCTAAAAATGTAAGATTCCGACAAAAGAAATAAACCAAAATCCTCTTCAAACTGACACCAACTTTCATTAGCGTGTGTGACTTTGTGTGCAGTTTTGGGGAGGAAATATTGTTTGACTAACTTTTGTTTGGTGTTGCTTCCTTATTTGTGATTATTTCAGTCTGATTATCAGATCCAACTGATACTACATTTCATTAATACATCACTATGGCGACTGCGGCGTGATAGTCCCATGGAAATTCAACCGCAACTTGCACTGATTGTATTTTGTTGCCCATGTTGTCGTCACCTATTTAGCAGGTGATGAATTGCATCACAAGGAAACAAAAGGGAAGTGAAAGCTAAAAAAACGAATAAAGAATTCCGTGAATGAAGCCCAATGTACTGGAGAAGAATTATATGACATGTTTTGTTCCGCCGACCCAAAGCAACAGTAGAATGTCATGCAGAGACCCATTCATGCTTACATTAGGGAGCCAATCACAAGCGCAATGCATCAGTTTTAATTGTGTACATTGTGTGTGTGTGCGCGCGTGCGTGCGTGCGTGTGTGTGTGTGTGTGTGTGTGTGTGTGTGTGTGTGTGTGTGTGTGTGTGTGTGTGTGTGTGCATAAGGAAGTGAAGATGTCCCAAGTTGTGTTAGGATCGCTTTGACAAAGCCATCGCAAAGGTCATGTATCTCTAAGTATGCCTTTGACCTCTCACCCGTGGCCTCTCGGCCTGTTCAACACGACAATGGCCCGAGCCAGGGGTTGCCATGGCAACACGAGCGGCGGGTCAGCGAAGGGACAGATGGCATGTCGATGTGCCGTGCTGGTCTGTTTGCACGGAACATTTAAACATGATCTAATGCGGACCCCCCGCGGCTCACGCCGACGTACACCTGCTCATTGGTCCTTTTGCGTGTTTGTCAACGCCCGGGTTTAAAATCTGCCGATGGAAAAACAGGATGAGCTATGAATAGGAATTGGCAAAATACTCAAAATTGGAAATTAGCAGTGACGTTTTTTTGACGACTGTCCATCGAGTGAGTCACACTTTGTTTTTATAATGTTCCCGACCGCTACTGGTGATTACAGAACTCGTACCACCTGGGAAATCTTATCACCTGTTCAGCTGTGTCCCGCCGTCGACACTGCCACGCCCCCCCCCGTCTGATGATGCTCTGTCCTGAGCACCATGGTGACCTCCGCTCTTGCAGGCAGCGCTGCCCACACCTCCCTCCACATTGGACTAATACTTTACATATACTCTAATATGATTGTTCATGTTTTTCTGTCAATACAAACGGGTGTCTCAGGTGGTTAGAGTGTCCGTCCTGAGATCGGTAGGTTGTGAGTTCAAACCCCAGCCGAGTCATACCAAAGACTATAAAAATGGGACCCATTACCTCCCTGCTGTCAAGCATGGACTTGGACTTGGATTGTTTCTTCGATTCAGAGAATATTTAGGACGAGCCAGGCATGAATGTGAGTACATGTTTATTTCTTTAACACTATAATTAACAAAAAGAGGCAAACAAAGGGTGCGCACAATGGTGGAGAACAAATACTTGACTACAAAAACAAATGACTAGAACAAAGGCTGTGAACTAAAAACGTGAAACAAAAACACTTGCGGTGTGGCATGAATAATAAACCAAAAACTTGCACTGAGGCATAAATACAAAAACTTACGTGGCGTGGTCAAAAAAAAAAACAGCAAGGCATGAAGTGAATTAGTGAAATGAATTATATTTATATAGCGCTTTTCTCTAGTGACTCAAAGCGCTTTACATAGTGAAACCCAATATCTTAGTTACATTTAAACCAGTGTGGGTGGCACTGGGAGCACGTGGGTAAAGTGTCTTGCCCAAGGACACAACGGCAGGGACTAGGATGGCGTAAGCGGGAATCGAACCTGAAACCCTCAAGTTGCTGGCACTGCCACTCTGCCAACCGAGCTATACCGCCCCTATGAAGGTAGGTACATGGAAAGTGGGTAAGGTAGATCGGTAAAGTTGTCAGGACAAAGACAGAAACATAATGGCTTAAATACTGACTGTGATCATGATTAGCAGGTGTGAGAACTGAGGACCGGGGCGTGACTTGAGGGCAAGGTGAAAATCAATGTGTTGGCATGGAGACGAAAACAAAGCAGTTAGTGCAAAAACAGAACTGAATGTCGAAAAAACGAAACATAACATGACCAAACATGACAATAACAAAACATAATCCATAGGCGTGACACCTGCTTGGCACTCAGCAACAAGGGTTGGAATTTGGGGTTATCTCACCAAGAATTATTCCTGGGCGCAGGCACCGCTGCTCCTCACTACTCCCCTCACCTCCCAGGGGTAGACAAGGGGATGAGTTAAATGCAGAGGACACATTTCACCACACCTAGTGTGTGTGTGACAATCATTGGTACTTTATCTTTACTTTTAACTTTATTGTACTGTGTTGTGCATTACAAACAAAAGTTTGGTTAAACTTGCTTACATTTTGTGCTTTTTAGTCCCCCTTGTGGGGTCAAAATTTGAGGTACAAGAACTATGTTGTGTATTTGTTAGGGAAAATTAGCAATTAAAATACTGTAACTCAGACCCAATGTCGTCAGGTTTGAGTTGAATTTTCAAAATAGACCAACTTCTCATTTTTTGGCCACAACATTTTATTCTTACCTACTATACAAGCATTACCATTCATTAACGTTCAAAACTCAAAGGGGGCTCAGTGGCCGCTGCTAATGAACTTTGTTAGTAAAAGTAGTTCCTTGGTTAGCTACTACAACATGAATTATATTGTGAATTATATTTTTATAGCGCTTTTCTACTACTAGTACTACGGATGACTGGATGAAAGTCATGTTTAGTGATGAATCACGAATCTGCATTGAGCAAGGTGATGATGCTGGATATTTTCCAATTAAATTTATGAAGACGACTGCCTAAAGAAATCATGCATATTTCCAAAGTCATTGATGATATGGGGCTGCGTGTCACATAATGGCACTGCGGAGATGAAGTAAAGTGAATTTTTTTCATATAGCTCTTTTTTTCTAGTGACTCAAAGCGCTTTACATAGTGAAACCCAATATCAAAGTTCCATTTAAACCAGTGTGGGTGGCACTGAGAGACAGTGGGTGAAGTGTCTTGCCCAAAGACACACCAGCTGTGACTAGGATGGCAGAAGTGGGGATCGAACCTGGAGCCCTCAGGTTGCTGGCACGGCCTCTATACAAACCAGGCTACGCTGCCCCAATAACAATGTATCTCGAACATGTAAAGGAGCGTTGTTTGCCGCCTTTTGCTAGCACTTTTTTACGGTTAAGAATCCACAGAAAAGCTAAAAATGTCTGCTCTTGTCTTCCATAAAGATTGTGAATTATGGGCAAAATTTAAATTAAAGTGCAAGTGATGTACATCTTAAATACATTTTAACCCTTGTGTAATGTTCATATTGTTGTTATTCGGCCAGCGTTTGTGGGTCTGATGGACCCGTTGCATTTTGTGGCTTTTAATACCTCAAAATCAAACCCTGAACAGATGTTTACCTTATGCCAATAAACATCCGTTCAGTATTTTAACATAAAAGTAACAATACGAACGTTGCATGGAACATTTTTCTTCCAGTTTCTGCATCTCACAGGTATTCTTCTTTTGTGTTTCTGCACCTGTGGTTCCCACACAGGGTTGCAACATTGTTTGTCAACACTGTCTGCTCTCATTTTCTCACACATTTGACACAGGGATTCTTCTTTTGTGTTTCTGCACCTGTGGTTCCCACACAGGGTTGCAACATTGTTTGTCAACACTGTCTGCTCTCATTTTCTCGCACATTTGACCCTCTGTCGTTCTGTGTACCTACACTCTGTCCTCCCCATGTCTGGGCCTGCTAGACAGGAGTAACAATACGAATGTTGCACGGAAAATTTGTCTGCCAGTTTTTGCATCCCACATGGATTCTTCTTTTGTGTTTTTGCACCTGCGGTTCCCACACAAGGTTGCAACATTGTTTGTCAACACTGTCTGCTCTCATTTTCTCGCACATTTGACCCTCTGATGTTCTGTGTACCTACACTCTGCCCCCCCCTGTCTATGCCTGCTAGACAGGAGTAACAAAAATGAACGTTGCACGGAACATTTCTCTGCCAGTTTCTGCATCTCACAGGGATTCTTCTTTTGTGTTTCTGCACCTGTGGTTCCCACACAGGGTTGCAACATTGTTTGTAAACACTGTCTGCTCTCATTTTCTCGCACATTTGACCCTCTGTCGTTCTGTGTACCTACACTCTGTCCACCCCCTGTCTAGGCCTACTACACAGGAGTAACAATATGAACGTTGCACGGAAAATTTCTCTGCCAGTTTCTGCATTCCACAGGTATTCTTCTTTTGTGTTTCTGCACCTGTGGTTCACACACAAGGTTGCAACATTGTTTGCTCTCATTTTGTCGCACAATTGACCCTCTGATGTTCTGTGTACTTACACTCTGTCCTCGTGTGTGTGTGTGTGTGTGTGCGCGTGTGTGTGTGTGTGTGTGTGTGTGTGCGTGGTACATAGAACATCAATTTGAACATTGTCTGCTCTCACTTTGTCGCACATTTGAACCTCTGATGTTCTGTGTACCTACACTCTGTCCTTCCGTCTAGGCCTGCTCTCTGTCTGTGTGTGTGTGTGTGTGTGTGTGTGTGTGTGTGTGTGTGTGTGTGTGTGTGTGTGTGTGTGTGTGTGTGTGTGTGTGTGTGTGTGTGTGTGTGTGTGTGTGTGTGTGTGTGTGTGTGTGTGTGTGTGTGTGTGTGTGTGTGTGTGTGTGTGTGTGTGTGTGTGTGTGTGTGTGTGTGTGTGTGTGTGTGTGTGTGTGTGTGTGTGTGTGTGTGTGTGTGTGTGTGTGGTACATAGAAGATCAATTTCCACACTTCTATTAGCCCCAGGTCCAATGGACCCGGACATCTTATATGTAATATAAATTTGTAGGGGTGGTGTCTGGTGTGTGTGGTCATTAAATATGTATTCTGATATATGTTCTTCACAGGAAATGAGCCAAAGTCAGTGAGTGTCTTTGAAAAATTAATTAATTGTATAATTTTTCTCTTAATAAAAAAATGTAAACAGGTCCCACAGACCCGAACAACACACAAGGGTTTTTAAAAAGCCATTTTTTAGCAGCGTTGGTTCGTTTTAAAAATGATAAGCAGTGAACAACTGCAAAATGTGATTTCCCTACCAGATCCATGAAGTTCCCCACCAACACTACACCTTGTTTGCCTTGTAAAGTGCACACATCAGGGCGTCTGCCTCACACCGGCCCAATAAAACAACGCCATCACACAAGTCCAATGAGGATGAGTTGCTGCGCTCCCGGGTCTCTGTCCCAGCTTGCCTTGGGGGGGGGAGGAACGCTGGGGTTTTGTCTCTCATCTCCCCCTTTTGTTAGAGTCCCCCCCTATAATAAATCTGGATCTAGTAAATAGCCCATGAATAAAGGGATATTTTATCCTCCGTGGCACAGGGAAGATTTAGTGGGAAGAGGCAGCGTCGCCTCTTTTTCTGAACAACTACAAAGTGGTCACTCAGCAAGCCTTAAGAGGCATAAAAAGCCCGCGGTAGTTCATTAAATCTCCGGCACGAAGATGGGACTGCTGTGGCGGTGATTTAAAGGAGTCAGGTGCGTATACCGCGGCCCCACCTCTCATCCTCTGTTTGTCCCGGCGAAGGAAATAAGCGAGCATGCTGTGCTATTTATCCGTGAGGCAGCGAGAGAGAGGGTGCGAGGACCCCGGCAGGAACCATTGAAGTGAAGGGCAAAAAAGATGGAGGCTCACTAGAAAGCTTAAAAGGTCAGTTTAGAGATGAGTTTAACTGGGACTTAGACAAGATGTATCATCATACTGTGGGAGATACTTTTTCTGAGTAGTACACAAGTGAGCTTACCCTCTTCCCAGCAGGCAGTAGACCAGGGGTGTCAAACGTACGGAGTGTCAAACAGGTTTTATCCGGCCCGCGAGATGAGTTTGCCAAGTATACAGATTAACCTGAATTTTTTGAATGAAAGAAACTGTCAGGGTTATTTGTTGACGAACCCCAAGATGCGGAGATGGAGGCAGGCATGGAGTTAGCCAACATGATTTAATAATGATACTAAGACAAAATCAAACAAAGGGTTCAAACCAAAAGCCCGCACGTGGGCGGATAATAAACAAAAGGCCTTTAGCATAGAATCTAACAAGAAACAAAAAGGAACTTTAGCATGGAAGTTAGAGGATAACAAACAGAAAAACTGGAAATAGCTAATGGCTGACAAAAACAGCTTACCGCTACGACGACCAGGACAAGATGTAGCACGACAGGTAATAGCTGAAATTATGCCAGACACGACAGGTAGCAAAGACACAAGAGTGACATGAGGCAACGACAATACAATACAATACAATCATCCAGCAACTGACACAAGACAAAGGAGGTACAAATCGGAGCCGGCTGATTGGCAACAGGTGTGGCCAGATGCCAATCAGCCGCAGCTGAAGGGGAACACAGCACTCCGGGAACAAGACAGCAAGCTGACAAAATAAGAGCACTAGACAGGAACTAAGGACAGGAAATACTAAACACACTGAGGAGGAACACAGCACTCAGGGAAAAAGACAGGAAGCTGACAAATTAAGAGCACTTGACAGGAACTAAAATACAGGAAATACTAAACACAGGAAACAGACAAATGCAAAGGAAAAACTAAAACATAGACAAACTGTCAGGGGCAAGCCTGACAAAAAACAGCTCTTCTACATGTGTCTACTGGATGTTGCAATAGCAATTCTTTGTATCTCTGTAGATCAGGGGTCTGCAACCCGCGGCTCCGGAGCCACATGCGGCTCTTGGATCACTCTGATGTGGCTCAGCTGCATAATTGCCGACCCCCCCATTTTTCCGGGAGGTTTTCCGGATTTTAATGCATCTCCCAGAAATCTCCCCAGGATAACATTCTCAGATTTTCACCTGGACAACAATATTGAGGGCGTGCCGTGATGGCAATGCCATAAACGTCCTCTCGACCATGTTGTCGCGCCCGCTTTAATACTATGCTATCTGAGCATGCATCCCTAACCCTTACGGGCTACATTATACACCTCTCCGTGCGTCGGTTGAGGTGGGCAGGGTTGGGGAGGCGGGATTTGGTGGGTTGTATAATGTAGCCCGGAAGAGTAAGGGATGCATGGGATTCTGGGTATTTGTTCTGTTGTAATTATGTTATGTTACAGTGCGGATGTTCTCCCGAAATGTGTTCGTCATTCTTGTTTGGTGTGGTTTCACAGTGTGGCGCATATTAGTAAGAGGGTTAAAGTTGTTTATATCACAACCCTCAGTGTAACCTGTATGGCTGTTGAGCAAGTATGCCTTGCAGTCGCTTATGTGTGTCTGCAGAAGCCTCATACAACAAGTGAATGGGCTGGTAAGCTGTTTGTTACGGTTGTAGAGGGCGCTACACACATTGTCATCATAGCACGCCCTTATTATTGTTGTTTGGGTGAAAACCAGCAGACAGTCGAGAGAATAGTTGCTCTGAAACTCCGTAGTCTCCCGGAAAAATTGAGATGGTTGGCAAATGTGATGTTGTCAAGCGGCATTCAAATAAAGCTCGCGGGCCGCACTAATATTGTATTTTCATATTAAGGTGCGGGCCGCGTGTCTGAGATCCCTGGTTAATACATAAAACAAAGCAAAAAAACCCACTTTGTACGCTGTGTTATTTCATTTTAAATTTCAAAAGTGTCTCGTGGCTCCCATAGTTTTCTTTATTTTGTGAAACAGGTCAAAATGGCTCTTTGAGTGGTAAAGTTGCAGACCCCTGCTGTAGATGATGGTACATATGTACAAAATAAACCACATGATGTTAGTACATCAATCGAGGAAAATGATCAAACTACATACATGGCATAGTGTAATTTCATTTTGATATTTTTTTATCTTGATTGATTGAAAATGAACACCAATGAGTTGACTGATGAACATTATCACATCATTCTTTAAGAAAATATAAATAACGACAAATAAAGATAGAATACTATTAACAGCAACATGTAAGTGTATAAAAACAACAACATTATGATTTGTACATTTTCGGAATGTGCTTCTTCTATTTATGAACACAGAAAACAGTCTGAAGGTGTCTTTATTTTTAAGTTATCGTGCTGGGATTTTATCAGTCCGGCCCACTTGGCTGTAGATTTTTCTTCATGTGGCCCCCGATCTAAAATGAGTTTGACACCCCTGCACTCGACGTTGATACAACCTGTCCTTTAAAACTGACTTTGAAAGAAGGTTGCAAAATAGTTGTGTTTGTAAATTGAGACAACGTTGGATCCACGTTGTTGGTTGGGAAATGACCAAATTTCAATGGTGTGGTATGTTTTCCCGTGGTGCAAAGCAACTGGACCGGACATGGCGCGAAAGTAATGACATATTTTAATCTTAACTCAAAAAAAAAGATACAAACGAAAGGCGCTCACAGAGGAGGTACAAAAATTTGGCTCTGAAAACAAAAATTCGCACAACGGCAGAACTAGAACAACCAAAACGAAAACACTTAGTGTGACGTGAAAAGCATGAATCCATGGCAAGACGTGAACAATCAGGTATCAAGGTTGTGTAGAGGGTGATGTAGCCAGGCTGACTGCCTGGCAACTATAGGCTTAAATAGTGCTGTGATTAATGACAGGTGCGTGAGTCCAAATAAACCAGGCGCGTGACATGAGAGGTGAAAACTAATTGGTAGCCATGGTGAGAAAACAAACAAGAGTGCCCAATGAGTTCAAAACCAAACAGAACGTGACCACAAAACATGACAAAATCAACGTCACGACCTGACATCGAATAAACATCGTACAAAAGCATGTTGTTTCAACGTTGTATTTTTATTGTAAAAATATTTGTTGAGAAATGACCAAAATTTAATGGTCGAATCAACATCACATAACATTGATTTAAGATTGTCAAATAGCATGTTGGGCAGGACTGTGGAAGAAGGGTTAGTATGTCTGCCTCACAATACAAAGGTCCTGAGTAGTCCTGACTTCAATCCCGGGCTCGGGATCTTTCTGTGTGGAGTTTGCATGTTCTCCCCGGGACAACGTGGGTTCCCTCCGGGTACTCCGGCTTCCTCCCACCTCCAAACACATGCACCTGGGGATAGGTTGATTGGCAACACTAAATTGGCCCTAGTGTGTGAATATGAGTGTGAATGTTGTCCGTCTATCTGTGTTGGCCCTGCGATGAGGTGGCGACTTGTCCAGGGTGTACTCCGCCTTCCGCCCGATTGTAGCTGAGATAGGCACCAGTGCCCCCCGATACCCCGAAGGGAGTAGGCGGTAGAAATGGATGGATGGATGGATAGTTTCAATATTTATTTATTTTTTTCTGAAGGTGAAACACTTTCTTGTGGTCTACATCAGTGTTCCTCAACCTTTTTTCCACCAGGGACCGGATTAATGTATGCATTATATTCACGGACCGGCTTTCCTCGTGTAAATTATCTAGCACAATCCAGCACATTACAATGTTATATAACCTATGATATGCTTTGTCACATTACAACTACAATGGAGTTGTAATAAACATCTATTAACAGGCTTTTTAGTGTGTTTAGTGGGACAGGCAAAAGTTAAGTCTGAGAAAATGTGGTAGTTTATATATAAATTATTGTTTTTGTGCGGCAAATGTGTCACGGACCAATACCGGTTCCCGAACCAGTGGTTGGGGACCACTGGTCTACATAACATGCAATGCTGGTTCTTTGGTCAAAATGTTGCATAGATTATGTCTAACAGATCATCTTCAAGTCGCTTTCTGACAGTTGCTTCCGGATGCGCCGTTTTGTGGGCGGTCTTATTTACGTGGCTCACCTTTGACTGCGTCTTCTCACCGTCAATTTTATTGTAGCGGTGTAGCGTGCAAGGACGGGAGTGGAAGAAGTGTGAAAATATGCCGATAACTGTTATAATGACATTCAGAATTTACTTCAATCAATAACAGAGCAGCATCTCCTCATGCGGAAACAACAACAAGGTCAGAAATGCGTCCCGTGAAAAACTCAATTAACTAAAATTCCTTGGGTGAACAATAAAACTCACTATACCGGTATGTTTTAGCACTTTCATGGGAAGTTTACTGTCATATAGAAGTAAAAACTTTACACTACTTTTCATTATAAATGCCAACAGCGGAGGATGAAAGTCACATAACAAGAAGATAGATAAAAAGAAGAAGCTTATCGACTACGGGGTCGACACGGACTACAAAGGCGGAAGCGCGAAATTTTTCAAGATTCATGCAGATCCAAAATACAGATCAGCAGGTACCAGAATGTAAGAAAAGTTGCTTTTGCATAATATTGCGAAACAAAACGCCAGATAATATGTCTTACCTTATACAAACACCATAATAATACTTGTATGTTGAAGCTCATGCAGCCTACACTTATCTCTTATGTTTGACTGCCATCTCCTGGTTATTACACCATGTGCCAAGTAGAATTCGAGGTGGGTGGGCTAAACCGATCTTATTCCTTACATTAGGTGCACCGGGTTATAAGGCGCATTGTCGAGTTTTAAGGAAAAAAAGTATTTTAAGTGCGCCTTATAGTCCGGAAAATACGATAAAAAATAATAAGGCCTGCGGTGTTGGACATAAAGAACTCCAGCGAATAAAATGTTGTGTATTAGACAGGTACCAGAGTGAATTATTCCCTTAAGCGTCCCGGTAGCAAATGTGTAACGGACCGATACTGGTCCCCGAACCAGTGGTTGGGGACCACTGGTCTACATAACATGCAATGTCGGTTCTTTGGTCAAAATGTTGCATAGATTATGTCTAACAGATCATCTTCAAGTCGCTTTCTGACAGTTGCTTCCGGATGTGCCATTTTGTGGGCGGTCTTATTTACGTGGCTCACCTTTGACAGCATCTTCTCACCGTCATTTTTATTGTAGCGGTGTAGCGTGCAAGGACGGGAGTGGAAAAAGTGTCAAAAGATGGCGATAACTGTTTTAATGACATTCAAACTTTACTTCAATCAATAACGGAGCAGTATCTCCTCATCCGGAAACAACAACAAGGTCAGAAATGTGTCTTGTGAAAAACTCAATTAACTAAAATTCCTTGGGTGAACAATAAAACTCACTATACCGGTATGTTTTAGCACATTCATGGGACGTTTACTGACATATAGAAGTAAAAACTTTACACTACTTTTCATTATAAATGCCAACAGCGGAGGATGAAAGTCACATAACAAGAAGATAGATAAAAAGAAGAAGCTTATCGACTACGGGGTCGACACGGACTATAAAGGCGGAAGCGCGAAATTTTTCAAGATTCATGCAGATCCAAAATACAGATCTGCAGGTACCAGAATGTAAGAAAAGTTGCTTTTGCATAACATTGCGAAACAAAACGCCAGATAATATGTCTTACCTTATACATACACCATAATAATACTTGTATGTTGAAGCTCATACAGCCTACACTTATCTCTTATGTTTGACTGCCATCTCCTGGTTATTACACCATGTGCCAAGTAGAATTCGAGGTGGGTGGGCTAAACCGATCTTATTCCTTACATTAGGTGCACCGGGTTATAAGGCGCACTGTCGAGTTTTAAGGAAAAAAAGTATTTTAAGTGCGCCTTATAGTCCGGAAAATACGGTAAAAAATGATAAGGCCTGCGGTGTTGGACATAAAGAACTCCAGCGAATAAAATGTTGTGTATTAGACGGGTACCGGAGTGAATTATTCCCTTAAGTGTCCCGGTAGCAAATGTGTCACGGACCGATACCGGTCCCCGAACCAGTGGTTGGGGACCACTGGTCTACATAACATGCAATGCTGGTTCTTTGGTCAAAATGTTGCATGGATTATGTCTAACAGATCATCTTCAAGTCGCTTTCTGACAGTTGCTTCCGGATGTGCCATTTTGTGGGCGGTCTTATTTACGTGGCTCACCTTTGACAGCATCTTCTCACCGTCATTTTTATTGTAGCGGTGTAGCGTGCAAGGACGGGAGTGGAAGAAGTGTCAAAAGATGGCGATAACTGTTTTAATAACATTCACACTTTACTTCAATCAATAACGGAGCAGTATCTCCTCATCCGGAAACAACAACAAGGTCACAAATGTGTCTTGTGAAAAACTCAATTAACTAAAATTCCTTGGGTGAACAATAAAACTCACTATACCGGTATGTTTTAGCACTTTCATGGGAAGTTTACTGACATATATAAGTAAAAACTTTACACTACTTTTCATTATAAATGCAAACAGCGGAGGATGAAAGTCACATAACAAGAAGATAAATAAAAAGAAGAAGCTTATCGACTACGGGGTCGACACGGACTACAAAGGCGGAAGTGCACACATTTTTCAGGATTCATGAAGATCCAAAATACAGATCAGCAGGTACTAGAATGTAAGAAAAGTTGTTTTTGCATAATATTGCGAAACAAAACGCCAGATATGTCTTACCTTATACACACACCACAGTATGTTGAAGCTCATGCAGCCTACACTTATCTCTTATGTTTGACTGCAATCTCCTGGTTATTACACCATGTGCCAAGTAGAATTCGAGGTGGGTGGGCTAAACCGATCTTATTCATTACATTAGGTGCACCGGGTTACAAGGCGCACTGTCGAGTTTTAAGGAAAAAAAGTATTTTAAGTCCGGAAAATACGGTAAAAAATGATAAGGCCTGCGGTGTTGGACATAAAGAGCTCCACCGGATAGAACTTTATGTGTATTAGATGGATACCGGAGTGAATTATTCCTTTAACCGTCCCTCTATAAATTATCACCATTTTAATGTTTATGCATGCACAAATCTTCCCCTCGCCCGCGCAGTCTCACCTTGTCACATATGATTTTTCACCTGCCGTTCCTGACATTTACAGCCGAGCCGCTTAAGATGCAGAAAATTCAATATTTGATTGCGCTTTCTTAAGTGTTTTCTGTCGGCGTTATGGGGCCCCGCGCTCCGCTCAGTGCCGTTTGGTCCTGTTCAAACATTCGCACAGTTCAAGGGTGGGAATCAGTGACAGAAAGGACTTTGATAACGCTGTCAAAAAGAAGAGTAATATGATGTCGTATCGCGGAACCCTCGTGGAGACAAGCGTTGTAGAACATGGATGGATTAGCGTGTCGCAGCCAAAGTGAGAGCAGTTTCTTGTCAGAATCGGTGCCAAGCCTTTGTGTGTGTGGACACACTTCTTCAAAAAGACTTTGCCAATGAATAACTTGCTGTATTTGGATGAATATGTCCCACTCAATGTCATCAAAGGAAACATTTGAAAGAACATTTCTAAACAATGTTTGAGCAAACTGTTTCCCAGGGTGTAAATACAGTTGGAATTGTTATGATCTAAAGCAGTGGCCCTAGATCACATTTGTCCAAGGGATGGATTTTTTCTAGATGAAAAACAAAATCAAAGGAATAAAATAAAATATTCCCATGGATACAATGTTGTTGTGTGTTGAAAAACATTTGTTTTGAGTATGAGGTCACTTTTACCTGTTACTTTTACCTGCTATCAAAGTTATCCGAGAAACTTTTAAAATGAAGTTCCCGGACCCGGCCAAATCTGTGTAAAAGCATGTCAAAAATAACATTCCGACAGAAATATTTCTTCTTTATAAACAAACGTGGCATGGTATGGTATATTTAAAACTCTTTCCAGCACACTCTTGTAACTGTGCAAGTTTGCACACACCCTCCAAAGGTGCTGAACATGTGTGCAAAACAGCTTACCTAACTTTAGAACACTAAATAGGTTGATTGGCAACACTAAATTGGCCCCTAGAGTGTGAATGTTGTCTGTCTGTATGTGTTGGCCTTTCGATGAGTTGGCGACTTGTCCACGGTGTACTCCGCCTTCCGCCCGATTGTAGCTGAGATAGTCACCAGCGCCCCCCGCCATCCCAAAGGGAATAAGTGGTACAAATGGATGGATGGACATATATACAGTGGGGCAAAAAGTATTTAATCAGCCACCGATTGTGCAAGTTCTCCCACTTAAAATGATAACAGAGGTCTGTAATTTTCATCATAGGTACACTTCAACTGTGAGAGACAGAATGTGGAAAAAAAAATCCAGGAATTCACATTGTAGGAATTTTAAATAATTTATTTGTAAATTACGGTGGAAAATAACTATTTGGTCAACCATTTAAAACTCTCACTGATGGAAGGAGGTTTTGGCTCAAAATCTCACGATACATGGCCACATTCATTCTTTCCTTAACGCGGATCAATCGTCCTGTCCCCTTAGCAGAAAAACAGCCCCAAAGCATGAAGTTTCCACCCCCATGCTTCACAGTAGGTATGGTGTTCTTGGGATGCAACTCAGTATTCTTCTTCCACCAAACACGACGAGTTGAGTTTATATCAAAATGGATAAATGGAAAATACAGCAGAGGATTGGGAGAACGTCATGTGGTCAGATGAAACCAAACTAGAATATTTTGGTATAAACTCAACTCGCCGTGTTGAGAGACAACAACATCAAAGAAATGACATTATTGCACTATAAATGGAACAATAAAAATAGCAGAGGGGTTAGTGCGTCTGCCTCACAATACAAAGTTCCTGCAGTCCTGGGTTCAAATCCAGGCTCGGGATCTTTCTGTGTGGAGTTGGCATGTTCTCCCCGTGAAAGCGTGGGTTCCCTCCGGGTACTCCGGCTTCCTCCCACTTCCAAAGACATGCACCTGGGGATAGGTTGATTGGCAACACTAAATTAGCCCTAGTGTGTGAATGTGAGTGTGAATGTTGTCTGTCTATCTGTGTTGGCCCTGCGATGAGGTGGCGACTTGTCCAGGGTGTACCCCGCCTTCCGCCCGATTGTAGCTGAGATAGGCGCCAGCGCCCCCCGCGACCCCTAAAGGGAATAAGCGGTAGAAAATGGATGGATGGAAAAATACCATTAGAGTTAACACTATTTATGATGATAATTAATAATATGAATAATTGCCTTGATTATCAACAATACAATTTTTTCAAATGAAGCAATACATACAGTATGTGGAATGAAAACTTGAATCACAAAAAAAAGCAGATAAGAACTTTATTTACCTTATAGATTGTTATAGTAAAAATGGGTAAGGCTTAATCAGTGTGCTGTATGTTACCCAATTTTTGGGGGGGAACAACCAAAGCCAATAGAAAAAAATGTTGTGCTCCCCTTTATTTAGAAAAGTATCAAAAAGTGTCTAAATAATTTTGGTACCGGTACCAAAAAATTGGTATGGGGACAACATTAGTACACATATGTATACATGAATGAATGTACACATGTATTTATAATAATTGTGGGTATCTGCGATGAGGTAGTGACTTGTCCAGGGTGTACACTTCCTTCCGCCTGAATGTAACTGAGATAGGCTCTCCCCCCCCGCCGCGACCCTATGAAGGACAAGCGGTAGAAAATGGATGGATGGATGGATGATTGTGTGTATGTGCGCATGTATGGGGCAGCACGGTGGAGAGGAGTTAATACGTCTGCCTCATAATACAAAGGTCCTGGGTTCAATCCTGCGCTTGGGATCTTTCTGTGTGGAGTTTGCATGTTCTCCCCGTGAGTGCGTGGGGGTACTCCGGCTTCCTCCCACCTCCAAAGACGTGCACCTGGGGATAGGTTGATTGGCAACACTAAATTGGCCCTAGTGTGTGAATGTGAGTGTGAATGTTGTCTGTCTATATGTGTTGGCCCTGCGATGAGGTGGTTACTTGTCCAGAGTGTACGCCGCCTTCCGCCTGAATGCAGCTGAGATAGACTCCAGCATTCCCCGCGACTCCAAACGGGACAAGTAGTAGAAGAATGAATGGATGAAAGTCTCATGACACATTATGCGTATGTAAAATTAGCTGCATTTCTGATCATGTGCCATGTTGTTCCAGACCACAGCAAACGTTACCCAGCTTACAAAGATTGTAATAAATCCATTAGAAGAAGACAGCCTGCCCTTTCCTTTAAAGGCCTACTGAAACCCACTACCACGCAGAAACCCACGCAGTCTGATAGTTTATATATCAATGATGAAATATTAACATTGCAACACATGCCAATATGGCCTTTTTAGTTTACTAAATTGCAATTCTAAATTTTCCACAAAGTGTCTTGTTGAAAACATCGCAAAATGATGAGGCTTATGTCGACGCGTGTTTGTGACGTTATTGGTTGGAGCGGACATTTTATCCCAGCACCACGCACGGCTAAAAGTCGTCTGATTTAATCGCATAATTAATTACACAGTATTTTGGATATCTGTGTTGCTGAATCTTTTGCAATTTTTTCAATTAATAATGGAGACTATAGATAATAATGCTGTTGGTGGAAAGCGGTGGATTGCAGCTGCCTTGAGCAACCGAAACACAGCCGGTGTTTCTTTGTTTGTTGTGAAGCTTTAATATGGAACAGAGCGGTCAAGCGAACATGTTTCCCGACCAAATGTCAACCGGCAGGTTTCGGTGAGAAAATTGTGGTAATAAGTCGGTGTGACGGTCTTCCCGCCATCACTGTGTGTGTTGCAAGGACACTTGACACACGACGCGTCGTAGCAGGTTTGATTTACTTTTATTTGTTCGCACAACCTTTCTTCGGGCCAGTCGGGCGCGCCCGTTTCTAGTGCGCCGGTCCTGCTCCCTGGTCGCGCTGCACCTTTCGGTGCTCGCCTGCTGCGTCTATGGCGGGGACTCATCTTGCCGTACTCTGGTGTCGTGTTCGTGGTTGGGTTGCCGTGGTTTCCTCCTCTCTCTCCCTCGATCGTGCCCCCTTTGCCTCCCGAAAAGTCTCGGAGCAGATGCGCAGACTGTGAGCAGGTGTGTGTCCTACGCACCTGACTCCGATTGCCGTCCTGCCGCTCCGCGTGCGTCACGCCTCTCCTCGCCGCCGCATGCCCTGCCTTCTGGCCTCCATTCTGGTCCGGAACGCCTCTGTCCTCCCGCTGTCGGCCCGTTGGCTGTGTCTCTCCACAGTCAACTCTTACTGGAGACATGAGCGGCGCTTGCATCCTCCTGCAGCTGTCAGAGGCAGCTGCGACATTCTTGGCTCCTCCATGGCTTCCATCAGAGACACTGGCGGTCACCACATCCCTCCGACTTTCAGGTATGACTTTATAATCTCACTAAAACACTAGTAACACAATAAGCAGATAAGGGATTTTCCAGAATTATCCTAGTAAATGTGTCTAATAACATCTCAATCGCTCCAACTGCCCTCGCCTTTTTTTTCTTTCTAGTGCTTCACTCTAACTTTCCTCATCCACGAATCTTTCATCCTTGCTTAAATTAATGGGGAAATCGTCGCTTTCTCGGTCCGAATCGCTATTGCTGCTGGTGGCTATGATTATAAACAATGTGAGGATCTGAGGAGCCCTACAACCCGTGATGTCACGCGCTCATCGTCTGCTACCTCCGGTACAGGCAAGGCTTTTTTTATTAGCGACCAAAAGTTGCAAACTTTATCATCGATGTTCTCTACTAAATCCTTTCAGCAAAAATATGGCAATATCGCGAAATGATCAAGTATGACACATAGAATGGACTTGCTATCCCCGTTTGAATAAGAAAATCTCATTTCAGTAGGCCTTTAATGGCAGTTGTCTGTCTATATGTGTTGGCCCTGCGATGAGGTGGCGACTTGTCCAGGGTGTACCCCGCCTTCCGCCCGATTGTAGCTGAGATAGGCTCCAGCGCCCCCCGCAATCCCGAAGGGAATAAGCGGTACAAATGGATGGATGCGTATGTATGTGTGTTTGTATGTATTTCCGAACACATGCACCATTTTCAATCCTAGTATGATCTTCATTCATTGTTCCATAAAATCTTTTGTTTCTAACGGCGGGGCGGTTATGTTTATCAACGGACGGTCGGCAGCCAAAGTCTGAATCCATTCCAATCACGCGTCTTGTCCTGAAAGTGTTGCTGTGAACGATCTGCAACGAACATCGGCTAATCTTCTGAAGGACAGCATAAGGCCAGATAAACGCCACTTAACACCGGGGTACATTTGTAGGACTCCCCCTAATAGAATGATTTTGTGTTGGAATAATCAAATTGAGACACGTCCGCCTTCCTTCTGCGTCGGCAGCGGCACTGACTCTCATTCAGTCGCCCCCCCCCATTCCCAACGTCCCCTCTTTACCCTTCAGCCATCTTTCTTTCCTCGGGTGTCAGTATAAAGATGTAGGGCCTGATCAGTGGAAGCTGATGTCCTAATAGAGAAGTAATGAGAATAGATCTGTTGGCTGCCAGGCCGTCCCCGTGTCCCGCCGTGCCGCCGTGTTCAACCACTTATGAAAGACACGAGGGGGGAGAGCGCGCGATGTGCTCGGGCCCTTAGCTCAAAGATAATATTCACTCTTTTATCCACCGCTCCTTGACAAATGACTGTCATTAATCAGAAGCCGCGTGCGTATGCGCGCTCGGGCAGAGGTGAATAGTGAGCCGGAGAAGGGAGCTCTGCGGACTTATATCACAGATTTAATAGAATAGAATGATCTAGAGCAGTGTTTTTCCACCACACTGGTGTGCCGTGGGAGATGATGTCATTTCAGTTATTTGGGTTAAAAATACTTTTTTGCAAATCAGTAGTAATAGGATAGGATAGGATAGGATAGGTCTTTATTGTCATTGCACAAGTACAACGAAACTTTGTTTTCAGCACAAACCTGTTCAAGATTAGACAAACAAACAGTGTACAGGGTTACAGAACAAGAACGCTGATGGGTCGACATAAGGCGCCCCGTAAAAGATGGAACAAAGGTAAACGCTGGGGAAGGATGAGAAAAAAAATACAATCTAGACTGGGCTCCTAAGAGGGCCCAGTCTGGAGTGGGAAAAAACCTCCATAGCAAAGCACATATACATCTTACAACATACATCTCGAGATATCTAGCAACAGAGGGAAGGTAGTTCAAGGTCATGGTGGTAGGCCACAGCTCTCAGGCGCTGACCATCCATTCATCACCCCTATGGGATTTGCGTCGAGGGCGTTGGGTTGAGGGGGTATGTGTGGTGTATATTTTTGTGGATGTGTGTGTGTGTGTCTCTGTTCCGTGGCCTTGATGTATTGTGCAGTCGCTAGTCCAAAGTCAACAACAACAGGTGTGTGTCTATGAGAGACGAAAAGGGAGTTTGTTGTTTCTTCGCTGCGCTGTCCTTCAGGAGAGTCTCGAAGCCAGGGAAACAATCCAAGTTAGAATGTTTTGTATGCGGGTGAAAATAAAATTTGCTTTTCACTCTAAATTTTCTATGACTGGTCCTCAAAACTGCGGGGTAGACAGTCCCATGTAATCCACAGTTCTTCCCGCATCCTCCAATCATTTGTGGCAGCTTTGGGGTACTTTGAAGACTGCCAGCAACTTCCAATTTGTCGACAAACCAAAGCCACGCTTACTCCAATCAGCAGATGTCCTGTTGTCATAATTCCGAATAGGTGGATATCTTCACGTCCTCGACAGAAAAGGGTCGCCAGGCATGCGGCACTCCTTCTTCTCCCAAGAGTCCGTCGTGTGTCCAGCAACAACCGCTTCGTCATGACAGCAGCTTCCCCCAAACCCAAGATCTTGTCAATATTGTTGAGGCCAGTTAAATAGTGTTTAGACTTGGAGAGCAGTACAAAAAGAGGAAACAAGAAAGTTAAGACAAGACAAAGAAGCAAGCAGAAGAGATAGGGGAGAGGAAAGGGTAGCGTCCACCCTCGATGAGTGCCAGAGAGAAAAAAAATAATCCGCAAATAATGTGCCGTTCTTGAGTGTCATTGCTGTCCAGAGCTTGGCAGAGTAACCGTGTTATACTCTTTAATATCAGTAGGTGGCAGCACGTAGCTAATTGCTTGATTGATTGATTGAAACTTTTATTAGTAGATTGCACAGTACAGTACATATTCCGTACAATTGACCACTAAATGGTAACACCCGAATAGGTTTTTCAACTTTTTTAAGTCACAGTCCACGTAAATCACTTCATGGCTTGGGAGACGTCGGGAACATGGTTTGTCATAAACACAATATGAAGACGACAGCGGGAGGCAGGGTGAAGGTAAAAAAATATATCTAATGCTTAAACCAAAAATAAACAAAAGGGGAGTGCCCCTAAAAAAAGCCATTAAAAGCTTAGGGAAGGCTATGCAGAATGAACCTACAACTGAACTGGCTACAAACTACAGAAAAAACAGAATGCTGGACGACAGCAAAAACTTACAGCGTGTGGAGCAGAGATGGCGTCCACAAAGGACATCCATACATGACATGACAACAAATGTCCACACAAAGACGGACAGTAAATATAATCCGTAAATAATGTGCCTTTTTTGAGTGTCAGTGCTGTCTAGAGCTCTGCAGAGTAACCGTGTCATTCTCTTCCATATCAGTAGGTGGCAGCAGGGAGCTAATTGCTTGATTGATTGATTGATTGATTGATTGATTGATTGAAACTTTTATTAGTAGATTGCACAGTACAGTACATATTCCGTACAATTGACCACTAAATGGTAACACCCGAATAGGTTTTTCAACTTTTTTAAGTCACAGTCCACGTAAATCACTTCATGGCTTGGGAGACGTCGGGAACATGGTTTGTCATAAACACAATATGAAGACGACAGCGGGAGGCAGGGTGAAGGTAAAAAAATATATCTAATGCTTAAACCAAAAATAAACAAAATGTGAGTGCCCCTAAAAAAAGGCATTAAAAGCTTAGGGAAGGCTATGCAGAATGAACCTACAACTGAACTGGCTACAAAGTAAAGAAAAAACAGAATGCTGGACGACAGCAAAGACTTACAGCGTGTGGAGCAGAGATGGCGTCCACAAAGGACATCCATACATGACATGACAACAAATGTCCACACAAAGACGGATAGTAAATATAATCCGTAAATAATGTGCCTTTTTTGAGTGTCAGTGCTGTCTAGAGCTCTGCAGAGCAACCGTGTCATTCTCTTCCATATCAGTAGGTGGCAGCAGGGAGCTAATTGCTTGATTGATTGATTGAAACTTTTATTAGTAGAGTGCACAGTACAGTACATATTCCGTACATTTGACCACTGAATGGTAACACCCGAATCGGTTTTTCAACTTGTTTAAGTCAGGGTCCACGTAAATCATTTCGTGGCTTGGGAGGCGTTGGGAACATGGTTTTGTCATAACCACAATATGAAGACGACAGCAGGAGGCAGGGTGAAGGTAAAAAAATATATCTAATGCTTAAACCAAAAATAAACAAAATGTGAGTGCCCCTAAAAAAAGGCATTAAAAGCTTAGGGAAGGCTATGCAGAATGAACCTACAACTGAACTGGCTACAAAATAAAGAAAAAACAGAATGCTGGACGACAGCAAAGACTTACAGCGTGTGGAGCAGAGATGGCGTCCACAAAGTACGTCCGTACATGACATGACAACAAATGTCCACACAAAGAAGGATAATTAAAGAAGACCTAAAAATAGTCTTGATTGCTAAAACTAAGCAGGTGCGGGGAATAGCGCTCAAAGGAAGACATGAAACTGCAACAGCAAAATACAAACAAAACAGGAAAAGACACCAAAATAGGAGCGCAAGACACTACACACAAGAAAACACCAAAAAACTCCAAATAAGTCATGGCGTGATGTGACAGTACACCTACTTTGAGACAAGTATAGAGATGCATAGTTGGTTATGGTTTAAATTCATATTCAAAAATTTGCTACGACGACTTTTTATTGTCAATATCGAGTTACATTTTTGAATGATTTCTGCTGGTGGTGTGCCTTCGGATGTTTTTCGATAAAAAATTAGCCTTGGATTAAAAAAGGTTTAAAAACACTGATCTAGAGAACGTGGCTACGGGACAATCGTGAGGATAAATTACGCCGGAGGCAATCAAACATGGGGACAGTTGTTGAGCGACTGGCAGAGAGCGAGAGACCCCAAGAAGGGCTTTTGTGGGAATGAATGCAACTTTATCACGGTTGCGAGTCATTAATCACTCAGTTGACAACATACACGCCGACTACAAACCAGGCACTTGGCCGCCAAACACACACCACAGAGTACCGTGCCATGGTCTTAGCGCGCCACACTTGTTTCTATGATAACAAGGCCGCCAAACTGATTAAAAAAATACTGCATTTGCGTTTGTTTGTCCATCTGTTTGTTAGGTAGCAGGCTACTTCCTGCTCGGTGGAAGATGACGAACAGACGGCTTCCCCTCTACAAAGGTTTGGGGAAATGGTTGTTGTATTTTTAGCTTGATTTTGTTATTTGCTCTAACAGCTGTGGGAAAGAGTCGGTAACGCCATAGGTGCAGATGGGTTGGCGTGGTGCAGTTTGGGAGAGTGGCCGTGCCAGCAACCTGAGGGTTCCTAGCTCGATCCCCAGCTTCTACCAACCTAGTCACGTCCATTGTGTCCTTGAGCAAGAGACGTCACCCTTGCTCCTGATGAGTCCTGGTTAGCGCCTTGCATGGCAGCTCCCGCCACAGTGTGACTGTGGAAATAGTGCCAAAGCGCTTTGAGTACCTTGAAGGTAGAAATGGTATAACCCAGTGGTCCCCAACTACCGGGTACCGGGCCATGGCTTGATTGGTACCGGGCTGCAGAATTTTTAATAATATATATATATATATTTTTTAAATTAAAACAACATAAAAAACACAATTAGTGCACCAACCCAAAAAAAACACCCTTTTTCATGACCAAAAAAATAAATAAAATTCAAAAAATCACCCCGTCCCCCTGGAAAAACCTTTAAAAATCCAAAATATATTAAGACAATAAAATACATGAATACAATAAGATCAATAAGATACAGATATATTTATCTTACGCACTGCTGCCAAAAAGTGAATGTTGTCACAGTGAAGTCTTTCACACTGAGCTCATTTGCTAGACCAGGGGTTCTTAACCTTTTTGACCTCAGGGCCAACTCAAATCTATCTAAATTGTTAAAGGCCTACTGAAATAAGATTTTCTTATTCAAACGGGGATAGCAGGTCCATTCTATGTGTCGTACTTGATCATTTCGCGATATTGCCATATTTTTGCTGAAAGGATTTAGTAGAGAACATCGACGATAAAGTTCGCAACTTTTGGTCGCTAATAAAAAAGCCTTGCCTTTACCGGAAGTAGCAGACGATGTGCGCGTGACGACACGGGTTGTAGGGCTCCTCACATCCTCACATTGTTTTTATAATGCGAGCCTCCAGCAGCAAGAGCTATTCGGACCGAAAAATTGACAATTTCCCCATTATTTTGAGCGAAGATGAAAGATTTGTGGACGAGGAAAATTAGAGTGAAGCACAAAAAAACAAAACAAAGAAAAGGCGACGGCTCCAGGCGGCGGCAGTGGGACCGTTTCAGGTGTAATTAGACACATTAAAAGATTACAGTTGGTACAAAATGCGGCTGCTAGACTTTTGACAAGAACAAGAAAGTTTGATCACATTACGCCTGTACAGGCACACCTGCACTGGCTTCCTGTGCACTTAAGATGTGACTTTAAAGTTTTACTACTTACGTATAAAATACTACACGGTCTAGTTGCATCCTATCTTGCCGATTGTATTGTACCATATGTCCCGGCAAGAAATCTGCGTTCAAAGGACTCCGGCTTATTAGTGATTCCCAAAGCCCAAAAAAAGTCTGCGGGCTATAGAGCGTTTTAATTTCAGGCTCCAGTACTCTGGAATGCCCTCCCGGTAACAGTTCGAGATGCCACCTCAGTAGAAGCATTTAAGTCTCACCTTAAAACTCATTTGTATACTCTAGCCTTTAAATAGACTCCCTTTTTAGACCAGTTGATCTGCTTCTTTTCTTTTTCTCCTATGTCCCACTCTCCTTTGTGGAGGGGGTCCGGTCCGATCCGGTGGCCATGTACTGCTTGCCTGTGTATCGGCTGGGGACATCTCTGCGCTGCTGATCCGCCTCCGTTTGGGATGGTTTCCTGCTGGCTCCGCTGTGAACAGGATTCTCGCTGCTGTGTTGGATCCGCTTTGGACTGGACTCTGGCGACTGTGTTGGATCCATTATGGATTGAACTTTCACAGTATCATGTTAGACCCGCTCGACATCCATTGCTTTCGTCCTCTACAAGGTTCTCATAGTCATCATTGTCACCGACGTCCCACTGGGTCATTATTGTCACCAACGTCCCACTGGGTGTGAGTTTTCCTTGCCCTTAGGTGGGCCTACCGAGGATGTCGTAGTGGTTTGTGTTGTGGTTTGTGCAGCCCTTTGAGACACTAGTGATTTAGGGCTATATAAGTAAACATTGATTGATTGACATTTACTAGGCTAATTCTGGAAAATCCCTTAACTGCTGATTGTGTTAGTAGTATTTTAGTGACATTCTAAAAGTCATACCTGAAAGTCGGATGGCTGCGGTGAACGCCAGTGTCTCTGAGAGAAGCCATGGAGGAGCAAAGATCACAGCTGCTTTTTTTGACAGCTGCTGCAGGAGGTCCCATAATACACTGAAGTCTCCGGTAAGAGCTGACTTAATATCACAATTTTCCCATTCAAAAATGTGCTGGTTGACGTAGAGAAACATGTTCGCTTGACTGCTCTGTGTTAAGGCTTCACAACAAACAAACACCTGCTGTGTTTCGGCGCTAAAGGCAGTTGCAATCCACCGCTTTCCACCAACAGCGTTCTTATTTATAGTCTCCATTATTAATTGAACAAATTGCAAAAGATTCAGCAACAAAGATGTCCAAATTACTGTATAATTATGTGATGAAAAGAGACGACTTTTAGTCCTAAGTGGTGCTGGGCTAAAATGTCCCCTCCAACCAATAAGGTCACAAATACGCGTCATCATTCCGCGACGTATTCAACAAGAACCTCCGGGGGAATTTAAAATTGTAATTTAGTAAACTAAAAAGGCCGTATTGGCATGTGTTGCAATGTTAATATTTCATCATTGATATATAAACTATCATACTGCGTGGTCGGTAGTTGTGGGTTTCAGTAGCCCCTTGATAATGATTATTTCTGAACTTAACTGTCGATATTCTCAAATACAGTTTTGTCGCTTTAGTCATAATTTTTGCACTTAAAAAGCTTCACTATGATTACTGTTTGTTTGATATGGTACGCCCCTCCTTATTTCAACAAGACAATGCCAAGCCACATTCAGCACATTTTACAAAGGCGTGGCTTCGTAAAAAAAGACTGCATGTACTTTCCTGGCCCGCCTGCAGTCCAGACCTGCCCCCCATCAAAAATGTGTGGCGCATTATGAAGCATAAAATACGACAGCGGAGACCCTGGACTGTTGGACGCCTAAAGCTCTACATAAACAAGAATGGGAAATAATTCCACTTTCAAAGCTTCAACAATTAGTTTCCTCAGTTCCCAAACGTTTATTGAGTGTTGTTAAATGAAAAGGTGATGTAACACAGTGGTGAACATGCCCTTTCCCAACTACTTTGGCACGTGTTGCAGCCATGAAATTGTAAGTTGATTATTTGCAAAAAAATAATAATAATAAAGTTTATGAGTTTAAACATCAACTATATTGTCTTTGTAGTGCATTCAATTGATTATGGGTTAAAAAAGGATTTGCAAATCATTGTATTCCATCCATCCATCCATCCATCCATTTTTTACTGCTTATTCCCTTTTTGGGGTCGCGGGGGGCGCTGGCGCCTATCTCAGCTACAATTGGGCGGAAGGCGGTCTACACCCTGGTCAAGTCGCCATCACTATATTCAAAACGCATTTAAAAATAAATACTTTCTTTTTTCTTTTTCTTATAAGAATGTATTTACAAAAAGATGTTTATAGGCCATCTTCATCCAACAAACTAAGAGAGCTAGCATGAAAACTAGAAAATAAACGGAGCTTAGCATGGAAGCTAGCAAAAACAAAAAGACCTAGCATGTAAGCTAGCAGGTACTGAGCAGGAGACAGAAGTCGTACATGTAATATAAAAACAAACTTGGAAGCAGGGAACAAAAAGTAGTAAGCTATAACCGCAATCAAATATAGCTTACCGCAACGCTGCATTGACAAGACAAGATACGATAGGTAACAACGACAAGAGCGACATGACAAGAGTGACAATAATCCAGCACTGACTGAAGGAACAAAGCAGGTAAAATAGGTCAGGGCTGATTGACACCAGGTGTGGCTTGTTGCCAATCAGCCGCAGCTGAGTGAAAACAGCGCAGAGGGAAAAAAACAGGAAATACTAAACACACACAGAGGAAAAACTAAAATTTAAACAAACTGTCAGTGGCAAGCCTGACAAACAGATGGCATGTAACTAATTCTGGCATATTTACTGTGATCAATTTGCATTGTCATAGTCAAATAAAGATTTCAAATTAAATTAAATTTAAGAATATCATGAATAAAGAGCTGTGTCCCAGCCATTTCTTATGCTTTAAATTGGAAGAAAATATTTGGGTTACAAGCATCCCTGCCATTAGTTGGCATAGCAAATAAGTTCCGCCTATCTACTATAGAAATCGACATAGCGTTGTTTCACTACTATGGGAACGAAAAAAGTGAGTCTGAAGGACATTGCACAGAATAAAAGGGATATCCATTGAATTAAAAAAATAAATAATAAAACATTTTTGCTAGTGTGCACCATACTGAAGCAGAATGAGAATAACGCCAGCCAAGGATGTTAAAATACTATCGAAACGACAGACATTTACCCATTAAAATATGAAAAAGCTGCAGATGGTATGTTTGACGGAGAAGGAGACGGAATAGAAGGCCATTTGTCATCATCCGCTGCCCGGTTCATGTCATGTTCTGGTTTTATTTCCGTTTTTGTATCACATCTTGCTCGTGTTTGACTTGCTTTGTTCCTGTTTGTTCTGTTAGCATAGTCACGCATTAGTTTCACCTGCTTCTTGTTTCCGGACTCACACCTGTTTGTAATTACTTTCCTTATTTAGGCCTGCCTTTTCAGTTGACTCGTCCTCGCTTCCTAGTTTCTGTTCCATGCAACAGGTGACGACGCTCATTCCCGACTGTGGTAAAACTATTTTTGTACTTGCTAGCTTCCACGCTATGCTTCGTGTTTTCTAGCTCCCATGCTAGCTCTTTGTTTTGCCTTTTTATGCCTAGTGCAAGTTTTCTGTTCTTAGTCTGTTGTTTAGTGTAAATAAATCATTATTTCCTACCTTCACGCTGTGTCCGAATCCGACTGCATCATTGAGAGAACGAACCATCACCATGATGCCAGCGAACCGTCACACCATTCGCCAAGCTTATATGCTGTACATTAGTATTACATTACTTAAAAAAATATTTGTAGTTGTTAATGTAGTGGGACATTATATTGTGTTTTACACAGTAAGTCTTATCTAAGTTTGTTTTTCTTTTTAGAAGGCATGTACATGATACAATTGTGCTGTTTTCAATGGGCGACGATTTGAGATAAAAGCACAAGCTTGTAAATTGAGGTACGACTAGAATATAAATTTGCATAACGAGTAAATTCTTCGAGTTGTGGCTTTTAACAATCATGCCAACCAGGATCTTTGACTGTCTTCCTTGCCAAAACTCAGCCACACCCGGTTTCTGTGTTATTGCCGCCCTGCTTCCATGTACTAGTGTATTCTATATCAGCGGAATATTCCAACCGGCTGACACATGACTGTCACGCCCTGTCACACTCTATTTTTTTGTTTGTTTATCCAGCAGCAACATTGATTATACACGCATATAGTCTTTTAAAACTGACTTTAAAACAACGTTGCAAAATAGTTGTACTTACAAACAAATGTCAACGGTCAAATCAACGTCAGAACCCGACATTGATTAAACGTTGTCAAAAAGCATTTTGTTTCAACGTTTTGTTTGAATTGCTCAACGTCAGGACCTACAAACCCTGTTTCCATATGAGTTGGGAAATTGTGTTAGATGTAAATATAAACATAATACAATGACTTGCAAATGATTTTCAACCCATATTCAATTGAATATGCTACAAAGACAACATATTTGACATTAAAACTGATAAACATTTTTTTTGTTGTTGCAAATAATCATTAACTTTAGAATTTGATGCCAGCGACACGTGACAAACAAGCTGGGAAAGGTGTCAATAAATACTGATAAAGTGGAGGAATGCTCATCAGACACTTATTTGGAACATCCCACAGGTGTGCGGGATAATTGGAAACAGGTGAGTGCCATGATTGGGTATAAAAACAGCTTCCCAAAAAATGCTCAGTCTTTCACAAGAAAGGATGGGGCGAGGTACACCCCTTTGTCCACAACTGCGTGAGCAAATAGTCAAACAGTTTAAGAACAACGTTTCTCAAAGTGCAAATGCAAGAAATTTAGGGATTTCAACATCTACGGTCCGTAATGTCATTAAAAGGTTCAGAGAATCTGGAGAAATCCCTCCACGTAAGCGGCATGGCCGGAAACCAACATTAAATGACCGTGACCTTCAATCCTTCAGACGGCACTGTATCAAAAACCGACATCAAGGTCTAAAGGATATCACTACATGGGCTCAGGAACACTTCAGGAAACCACTGTCACTAAATACAGTTCGTCGCTACATCTGTAAGAGCAAGTTAAAGCTCTACTATGCAAAGCGAAAGCCATTTATCAACAACATCCAGAAACGCTGCTGGCTTCTCTGGGCCCGAGATCATCTAAGATGGACTGATGCAAAGTGGAAAAGTGTTCTCTGGTCTGACGAGTCCACATTTAAAAATTTTGGGGGAAATATTCGACATCAAATGGGAAGCGAACCATCCAGACTGTTATCGACGCATCCATGAAATTCTAAGTTAACTATTATTTGCAAAAATAAAAATAAAGTTTATGAGTTTGAACATCAAATATCTTGTCTTTGTATTGCATTCAATTGAATATGGGTTGAAAATCATTTGCAAATCATTGCATTCCGTTTATATTTACATCCTACACAATTTCCCAACTCATATGGAAACGAGGTTTGTAATTCAACAAGTTCTCAACGTTGTTTTAATGTTTTGTGCCTGCTGGGCAAGTTCTATTTATGTCTCAGCTCACCTTTCTTTGTTTGCTTCCCGGTTACTTGGAGCGCTGATTGAACTCACCTGCATCTGGCAAGTGATCAGGAGGCTCATCTTTTTCTGATCACTAATCAAAGAGCTTTATTTGCATGTGTCACCTTGCTCCTACAGATTTTATGTTATGTTGTTTGCTCTATGCTACTATGAGTTTGTCAACCTACTTAATGTTGTTATGGTATGCTAATTTGCCTGGAGCTTCACGTGCGCTTCCTCGCGGCACTAAGTTTTTGTATTTTTGCCTTGATATTAGTTCTAAAGAATTGTGAAGTGAATTATATTTATATAGCACTTTTTCTCTAGTGACTCAAAGCGCTTTACATAGTGAAACCCAATATCTAATTTACATTTAAACCAGTGTGGGTGGCACTGGGAGCAGGTGGGTAAAGTGTCTTGCCCAAGGACACAACGGCAGTGACTAGGATGGTGTAAGTGGGGATCGAACCTGCAACCCTCAAGTTGCTGGCATGGCCGCTCTACCGACCGAGCTATACCGCCCCTATTGTCTTTGCATCACCATAGTAACAATGTTTGTTTTGATTGTTTTCGAAATAAGGGGTTTAATTATACAGTACATATTTCTAGGGCATAACACAAAAGCAATCAGACTAGTTAATTGCCGCAATTTTAAGTTTATACGTAAAGATTTAGACAAAGAGCCAATGTTCAGGAATGTGGTGCCTTAAAGAGCCAGCTCAGATGTCGTCGCCTTCCTTTGTTCGGGGGTGGACTGTGCTGCACATGACTTGTTCATAATTTAAGAATTCTGGGGCGCTAAATAGCTACCTCGATGGCCGTCAATATGGTCGCTTGTAAAATGTGTCTGGGATTAGTTGGAGGCGGGCTGGCATGTTATGTGCTGGGAATGTCTAAGGCTGGGGGTGGAGGGCCAAGATCCATATGGCTTTGATCAGGGAACGGTAGTTTTAGCTTGTTGCTTTGTTATAGTGATAGTGGAGAGGTGTCAAACGTATGGAACGTGTGATGAGTTTGCCAAGTATAAAAATTAGCTGTTTAGTTTTTTGTTTTAACAAAGGAAACTGCTGTTCTAAATGTGTCCACTGGATGTCACAAAAGCAATTCTGTTAGGCAAGCAAACGGTTCATACCGGGGCCAAGCAAGGGGTAAACAGTAAAGGTGGACTGCGGCTCCTCCTACTCAATCCACATGAAACTTAAAACCTGCCGTTTTATGTCTTCTCCTTCGAACACATTGTCATTTGGCACCCTCGTTGCCCCAAAACGTCTCAGTCAAACTGTTATGTTTACTGGGGGGTAGACGGCACAGACCACAAGAGGGCAGAGTAAGCTCAAATATGTATATATATATATATATATATATATATATATATATATATATATGTATAGACATTGGATGCGTCTGTGTGATTGGAGGTGTGTGTGAAAATGCAAGTTTAGGAGTTAATTTCGCTGTATTTCCAACTAAGACGTTCCCCATAACCTCCCGTGTTTCAGCAGTGTTTTCCTTCCGTTGTCCTGGATTTCGACTGCCTCCCTCGTTCCTCGACTCCTCGCTCACCCCTGGACTCTGACGCCTCTCTCTCGCCGCAGATCACCTGCCTGCCCCATGGACTGCCTCGTCCCTTGTATCTCGTTCAACACTTTGGCAACACACACTTCAGTTAAATTGTACACATAGTCTTACACCATACACACTCTTGAGTTTTGTCACACTTTATTTCCTTAGTTTATTAGTTAGTATTGTTTAGTATTCTTATATATATATATATATATATATATATATATATATATATATATATATATATATATATATATATATATATCGTGCGCATGCAAAAGTTTCTCGTGCGTACTTATCTAAATTTAAAAAAAAAAAAAATTTTTTAAATGTACCCCCCCCCAAAAAAAAAAAAGGTTTTCCTCATGTCCCTTTAGGACAGGGTCGGGAACCTTTTTGGCTGAGAGAGCCATGAAAGCCGGGTATTTCAAAATGTATTTCTGTGAGAACCATATAATATTTTTTAACACTGAATAAGACTAAATTCTTGCATTTTTAAGTATGACCAACATTTGTAGAGTATAATAAGTCTCTTATTCTTTTTTAACAAAATTGTTCTTATAAAAGTTAACCAATAAAACATATAATACTTCTTACCATTAATGCGACATATTGAACAGGTGCGGTAGAAAACGGATGGTTGGATTAAAATGCATGAGAATGTTTTATAATTTTAACATTTTTTTTAAACTGTGATTACCAGCGGAATTATTCATTACTTATCGTGTTAAGCAATGTCAGCTAAGATTTATCTGAGAGCCAGATGACTGCATCTGGCTCTAGAGCCATAGTTTCCCTACACGTGGTTTAAGCATTAGACACCTTTTTACCTGCACACTGCCTCCCGCTGTTTCCCACATCTACAAAGCAATTAGCTACCGACTGCCACCTACTGATATGGAAGAGTATTACGCGGTTACTCGGCATAGCGCGGTTGGTAGAGTGGCCGTGCTAGCAACCTGGAAGGTTCCAGGTGCGATTCCCGCTTCCGCTATCCTAGTCACTGCCGTTGTGTCCTTGGGCAAGACACTTTACACACCTGCCCCCAGTGCCACCCACACTGGTTTAAATGCAACTTAGATATTGGGTGTCACTTTTTAAAGCGCTTTGAGTCACTAGAGAAAAGCGCTATATAAATATAGTTATCTGAGAGCCATATGTAGTCATCAAAAGAGCCACATCTGGCTCTAGAGCCATAGGTTCCCTACCCCTGCTTCAGGGGCTCCGTAGTATTGTGTTTAGAACTTTGAGAACAAAAATGAATGTATTCCATTTCGGATTGATTCTGTAACATAACAGAATGTAAAAGCGCTGGGAAGACATTCCAGATGCACTGAAAGTCATGTCTGTTTGGTTTGTGGCACGTTCGGCCTAAAGTAACCCGAGCTACTGACTAATCACTGTGTCACGTTTTTGATTCAAGTCAGTGCATCCACTCCACCGTCACTGTCTGTAATTGCAAATATTCATTTCTGGCAGCAGATGACAGAGAGGGCGGGTAGAACGTTGGAGAGGAAGTAAAACTCCAAAGTGAGCCTCGGCCAAAAAACAAATTCCAGGTCCAGCCGGACTCAGCCCTACGGCCCCGAGCGTGTAGTCAGGCTGCTTAATTGAGAACTCAAACACGACATTTAGGTCTTTTCAACTTTAGCCCACCAGACAGGTATCTCAGAAGTTGGCCCTCTAGCCACGTGGTAAGTGTTTGGCTTTTCTTCTTTCACTTTGACACTTGTTGTATACCACCTCTCCCAGCAGGCAAAAAACATTAAAACAGCGTTGAGAACATACTGAATTAGGTCTTGACCTTGAGTAACAACGTTCAATCAATGTTGGGTTCTGACGTTGACTCGACCATTGGATTTTGGTAATTTTCCCAATGTTTTACAACGCAAATACAAAGTTGAAACAACGTTCTAGACCATGGGTGTCAAACTCTGGCCCGCGGGCCAACTTTGGCCCGCCGTGAAATTTCATTTGGCCGTTGAGGCAATAATAAATGAACATTAGAGCTGGCCCGCCGGTATTATACAGTGGCGGTGCTGCTGTATCACCACATTCAACGCTAATTCTCATACTTGCCAACCCTTCCGATTTTTCCAGGAAAATCCCGAATTTCTGTGCCCCCCCCAAAAATCTCCCGGGGCAACCATTCCCCCGAATTTCCTAACCGGACAACAAAATTGGGGGCGTGCCTTAAAGGTACTGCTTTTAGCATCCTCTACAACCTGTCATCACGTCCGTTTTTCCTCCATACAAACAGCGTGCCGGCCCAGTCACATAATATATGCGGCTTCTACACACACACAAGTGAATGCAACGCATACTTGGTCAACAGCCATACAGGTCACACTGAGGGTGGCCGTATAAACAACTTTAACACTGTTACACCACACTTTGAACCCACACCAAACAAGAATGACAAACACATTTCGGGAGAACATCCGCACCGTAAAACAACATAAACACAACAGAACAAATAGACAGAATCCCTTGCAGCACTAACTCTTCCGGGACGCTACAGTATACACCCCTACTGCCAACAAAACTCGATTTTGCATGTCACTATAAAGTTATATAAGGCTTGCTCGTTCAATATTCAATGCAAAACTTGTTTGGGTTCCTATTAAAAGGTTAAGTTGTTCAACTTTGGCCCGCGGCTTTGTTCAGTTTAGAATTTTGGCCCACTCTGTATTAGAGTTTGACACCCCTGTTCTAGACCAAATATCACTTCATATTCTCTAATGCTCGCTAGTGTTGCCATATCTGAGTTATTGTGCAGAAATATGGGGAAACAGCTACGAATGTGCACTTCATTCACTAACGCTGTTACAAAAAAGATCAGTTAGAATAATACATAATGTTGGATATAAAGAACATAAAAACCCTTTATTTATTAAATCACAATTATTAAAATTCAACGATTTGGTGCATATGCAAACGGCTAAAATGATGCTCAAAGCAAACTATAAGGCAAGGCAAGGCAATTTTATTTGTAAAGCACTTTTGATACGCAAGGCAGACTCAAAGTGCTTCACAGACAACAAAGTGAAATGAAAATTAAAATGCAGACAACAAAAATAAAAACAGTGCGGACGTTAAAAGTTAAAAGAGCAAAAGATTGAGCTGAAAGCTAAGGTGAACATAAAAGTTTTCAGTCTAGTTTTAAAAGTAGTCAGAGTTGGGGAAAGTCTGACATATTCGAGATGTTTATTCCAGCTATTTGTTGCGTAGTGACTGAATGATGCTCTCCCTCGATTTGAGTTTACTCTGGGAACCACTAACAGATTGGTCTCAGAAGATCTTAGTGATCTAGAGCAGTGGTTCTCAAATGGGGGTACGCGTACCCCAGGTATGCCAAGGGGTACGTGAGAATTTTTTTTTTTAAATATCCTAAAAATAGCAACAATTCAAAAATCCTTTAAAAATATATTTATTGAATAATACTTTAACAAAATATGAAAATAAGTCCATAAACCGTGAAAAGAAATGCAACAATGCAATACTCAATGTTGACAGCTAGAATTTTTGTGGACATGTTCCATCAATCAATCAATTAATGTTTATTTATACAGCCCTAAATCACAAATGTCTCAAATTACTGTACAAACCACTACGACTACGACATCCCCCGAAGAACCCACAAAAGGGCAAGGAAAACTCACACCCAGTGGGACGCCAGTGACAATGATGACTATGAGAAACCTTGGAGAGGACCTCAAATGTGGGTGACCCCCCCAACCCCTACCTCTGCAATGCCTCCACGGTTTGATATCAAATTTTCCGAACTTACGCAGATCCCTAATAAGCAAAAATGCATAGGAAAAGTTGGTGTTCAATCAATCAATCAATCAATCAATCAATGTTATATAGCAATGTTATATAGCAATTTATATAGCCCTAAATCACAAATGTCTCAAAGGACTGTACAAACCACTACGACTACGACATCCTGAGAAGAACCCACATAAGGGCAAGGAAAACTCACACCCAGTGGGACGCCAGTGACAATGATGACTATGAGAAACCTTGGAGAGGACCTCAAATGTGGGTGACCCCCCCCCCCCCCCATACCTCTGCAATGCCTCCACGGTTTGATATCAAATTTTCCGAACTTACGCAGATCCCTAATAAGCAAAAATGCATAGGAAAACTTGGTTTTCAATCAATCAATAAATTAATCAATCAATCAATCAATGTTTATCTATATAGCCCTAAATCACAAATGTCTCAAAGGACTGTACAAACCACTACGACTACGACATCCTCAGAAGAACCCACATAAGGGCAAAGAGAACTCACACCCACTGGGACGCCAGTGACAATGATGACTATGAGAAACCTTGGAGAGGACCTCAAATGTGGGTAACCCCCCCACTATAGGGGACCGAAAGCAATGGATGTCGAGCGGGTCTAACATGATACTGTGAAAGTTCAATCCATAGTGGCTCCAACACAGCCGCGAGAGTTCAGTTCAAAGCGGATCCAAGACAGCAGCGAGAGTCCCGTCCACAGGAAACCATCCCAAGCGGAGTCGGATCAGCATCGTAGAGATGTCCCCAACCGATACACAGGCGAGCGGTCCATTCTGTGTCCTGACTCTGGACAGCCAGTACTTCATCCATGGTCATTTATTCCATAAATATTGATGTTCAAGATTTATTTTTTTTGTGAAGAATGTTTTAGAATTAAGTTCATGAATCCAGATGGATCGCTATTACAATCCCCAAAGAGGGCACTTTAAGTTGATGATTACTTCTATGTGTAGAAATCTTTATTTATAATTGAATCACTTGTTTATTTTTCAACAAGTTTTATTGTTATTTTTATATCTTTTTTTCCAAATAGTTCAGAAAAGACCACTACAAATGAGCAATATTTTGCACTGTTATACAATTTAATAAATCAGAAACTGATGACATAGTGCTGTATTTTACTTCTTTATCTCTATTTTTTCAACCAAAAATGCTTTGTTCTGATTAGGGGTTACTTGAATTGAAAAAAAATGTTCACAGGGGGGTACATCACTGAAAAAACGTTGAGAACCACTGATCAAGAGGGCTTAAAAACTGGGAGCATATCAGTGATATATTGTACTTCGGCCCTAGACCATGTAGTGATTTACATGGGAACAGGAGGAATTTTAAGTAAATTTTTCTGATGTACAGGGAGACAATGTAAGGATTTAAAAATTGGTGCAATATGCTCAAATTTTTTGGTCTTTTTTTAGAACTCTAGCAGCAGCGTTCTGAACAAGCTGTAGCTGCTACCCAAGAATGTTCAACAATTCTTCTCAACAAAAGAGGAGAGATACAACCTTATAGGAAAATCCCATTTAAAACATGTTCAAAACAGCTCGTGCAACACTTATGACATTTAGCATATCAGTTTGGGGAATTCAATTATGGAACGGATTAAGCAAAGAAATCAAACAAAGCACCAATATGATTGACTTTAAGAGACTGTTCAAACTACAAGTGTTCACAAAGTACACAGAACAAGAATTATGTTGAACATCTTGAACCCTTTTATTTATTTTGTTGAGACAAATATTATTTATGTATTTAATATGTGTTTCTTTCTATGGTATATTATGTATCCATCCATCCGTCTTCTTCCGCTTATCCGAGGCCGGGTCGCGGGGGCAGCAGCCTAAGTAGAGAAGCCCAGACTTCCCTCTCCCCAGCCACTTGGTTCAGCTCCTCCCGGGGGATCCAGAGGCGTTCCTAGGCCAACTGGGAGACATAGTCTTCCCAACGTGTCCTGGGTCTTCCCCGTGGTCTCCTACTGGTCGGACGTGCCCTAAACACCTCCCTAGGGAGGCGTCCGGGTGGCATCCCGACCAGATCCCCGAATCACCTCATTGGGCTCCTCTCGATGTAGAGGAGCCGCAGCTTTACTTTGAGCTTCTCACCTGATCTCTAAGGGAGAGCCCCACCACCCGGCGGAGAAACCTCATTTTGACCGCTTGTACCCGTGATCGTGTCCTTTCGGTCATGACCCAAAGCTCATGACCACATAGGTGAGGATGGGAACGTAGATCAACCGGTAAATTGAGAGCTTTGCCTTCCGGCTCAGCTCCTTCTTCACCACAACGGAACGATACAGCGTCCGTCGATTTCACGATCAACTCTTCCCTCACTTTTGAACCAGACTCCTAGGTACTTGAACTCCTTCACTTGGGGCAGGGTCTCCTCCCGAACCCGGAGATGGCATTCCACCCTTTTCCGGGCAAGAACCATGGACTAGGACTAGGAGGTGCTGATTATAATTATATATTATGTATTGATGATTTATTTTCTCACTGTTCTGTTACAAAGAACGAGGCAATTGGATTAAATTCCAATGATATGAAAAGGGGGAGGATTAAATAAGGTCTGCTTCTTTCTACTCCTTTTCGGACGTGCTGTAATGAAAAAACTGGAAATGTGTGATGCATTACATTGTATCTTATACATGTTCCAAATAAACTGAAACTGAAACTGAACTGAAATGAACATACTGTGACGACATGTATTCAATGTCAGGTTGTGACGTTGATTCAACGTTGTCTCAATTTACAAATACAACTCTTTTTGCAATGTTGTTTTAAAGTCACTTTGGAGGTTGCCCTCCAGTGGGTACCTCGGACCACCAAACATTGCCACAAGAGCCCGGATCAGGGTTCCACCACGGTTTTATTTGCATAAATTCACGCAGGGGTTTTGCTTTCCAGCAATCTGTCTGTTCGTGTCCGTCTCTCTCTTGCTCTCCCTCCGGCTCCAACCACATGTCTCATCCCGGCTGCTGCTAATAAAGGTGACAGGTGATTAGCTAACAAGGCCCACCTGGGCCATCTACGCACCTGTCGCTGTCTTCGAGGCCTGGTCCTGGCACACCCCATTCCGCGCCCCCCTCCACAGTCACTTTTAAAGGACATGTTTGTATATTCAACGTTGTATCAGTGTCTTGTGCCTGCTGGGTTGCCTCTCCATTTTATTGACGAGCTAACACAAACACCAACATCATGCATTCCACTTTTTTTCAACGTCCAATAGCCTGGACATGATATTTCCTCACTTCCCTTTTTTTTTTTGTTTGTTTGTTTTACTATTGCAGCTGTATGTAGAAATGGCGCCACTGAATTGGCAGCCGGTTGCATCAGCGATGTGCTCTTTAAATGTGTGTTCTTTAATACTTCCCTCCTGTTTGCATGTGTTTTCCCTTATTCTTGTAGACTTTTTTGCGGATTTTTCATGAGGATTTGCATTGCAACCACACAGTATTCTCATGGTGGGATAAACAAAGTCTATCCTATCCTAAACACTGCAAATGTTCATGTAAAAAAAACAAAAACGATATTGTACTTGAGTACGTTGACAGCAGTAAAGAATTTGCTGCTAAAATTGCACATCAACACATCGGTGACAGTTGTTTGAGTCTCCATGAGTAGACTAAGCATTGGAGAGTCACACAAAATGTGTACAGTACCGGCTCATTGAAAGCAATTACAGGCCAGTTGAGAATGATTGCAAGGAATGGTTTTTCTTTTACCCTTTTTTTTTTTTTTCATTTTGCAAACATTAACCCACTGTGACACGTGTGCACACTTTGACTTTCACACACTAGACGGGGCCCAGCGAGAACCCCACACACAGGGCCTTACTCGCATGTATATAGACTTGTCAATCAAGCTGTGCGAGTGTTTTTATTTAGAAGTTTTAATGAGCGTGATGTCATTCCTCCTTACCTTAGAGAACATGTTTGGAAGCTGTCTGTAATTTTGTGCTTGCTGGGACTAGCAGGGGGAAAAATGTCTGAATGGGATTTTTTTTTTTTTTTTTACTTCAAAATCACCTTCAAATTTGTCGAAGGGAGGGATCTCAACTCAATAACCATTTAATTTCATTGAAAAATATTTTAATTACCGGGCATACCTTTTTTTTTTCTTCTTTTTTTCCAGGTAACTTCTGGTGTCTCAACGTAGCATTCGTACAAATAATTTATTCATATCAGAGCTGTCATATTAACACATTAACACTTGCAATTAATCACAAAATATTATCATTATCATGTATAAATACAGATCCATTACGTTAACCACGGTTGGTCACTTGAAACGAATGAGTGAGGAAAATTCACCTCAAATAAAACCCATCTGGTTTAGATAAAACTTTTGAGAAAAAAATAGCGTAAATTTAAGTAAAGCATGTATTAATTGTTTCCTGTATGGCATATTGACAGTAAAATGTATCTGGTGTCGAACTATTGGGGTCTTTTTTAAAGGGGAATTGCCCTTTTTTTGGAACTTTGCCTATCATTCACAATCATTGTGAGAGACAAGAACAAATATGTATTTTTTAATTGTTTTTTTTTTTTTTTTTTTTTAGGATTTTAAAGATGATAAAAAAACGCTTGAAAGATGCAACCAATGGGAGTCACAGTTGTAGCCTTCAGAGCTCTCTAAAACAACTTCAAAACCTTCCATCATCATGTTGTCCATCCATCCATCCATCCATTTTCTACCGCTTATTCCCTTTCGGGGTCGCGGGGGGCGCTGGCGCCTATCTCAGCTACAATCGGGCGGAAGGCGGGGTACACCCTGGACAAGTCGCCACCTCATCGCAGGGCCAACACAGATAGACAGACAGTATACTACATAATGTAGTAACATATATACGTTTGTAACTATACTCCCGTCCAAAGGCAAAACCTAGCAACTCACTTCTAGCTGATTTTGCGAAAACAAAGGAAAACCAATCTGTATATCTACAATACCACTCAAAGCTCTCACTGTTGGAAGGAGGTTTTGGCTCAAAATCTCACGATACATGGCCCCATTTATTCTTTCCTTAACACGGATCAATCGTCCTGTCCCCTTAGCAGAAAAACAGCCCCAAAGCATGATGTTTCCACCCCCATGCTTCACAGTAGGTGAGGTGTTCTTGGGATGCCACTCAGTATTCTTATTCCTCCAAACACGAAGAGTTGAGTTTATACCAAAAAGTTCTATTTTGGTTTCATCTGACCACATGACATTCTCCCAATCCTCTGCTGTATCATCCATGTATCCATTTTGGTATAAACTCAACTCGTCGTGTTTGGAGGAAGAAGAACACTGAGTTGTATCCCAAGAACACCATACCTACTGTGAAGCATGGGGGTGGAAACATCATGCTTTGGGGCTGTTTTTCTGCTAAGGGGACAGGACGATTGATCTGTGTTAAGGAAAGAATGAGATTTTAAGGCAAAACCTCCTTCTATCAGTGAGAGCTTTGAATGGTTGACCAAATACTTATTTTCCACCATAATTTACAAATACAATTTTAAAAATTCCTGCAATGTGAATTCCTGGATTTGTATTTCACATTCTGTCTCTCACAGTTGAAGTGTACCTATGATGAAAATTACAGACCTCTGTCATCATTTTAAGTGGGAGAACTTGCACAATCGGTGGCTGACTAAATACGTTTTTGCCCCACTGTATACATATTGGGAATACCATATTTATCTGGATTTAAACCCTAAAACGCCTAAGCATTTCACAATTGTAGTTTTTTTCTTGATAACGGACGAGATGTTTAAATAAGTTTGTGCCAAGTGAGAAGTTGCCATATGACAGCGCTACACTTCAAAGTGACCAGCCGAGCGACCACCACTGCATCGGCGCCCTTGTTCGTTTAGTCAAGTGCATGTTAATGTATTAATGGAATGCAAAGGAAAGGCAGGGTAGCCATATAAACGGCTAATTAAAATAACGAGGGAGGAAAAAGCACGTAGCGTGTTGTCACTATTGATTATTTCATTCATATAGAATGGGCAGGCACAACGGGGGTGGGGGTAGGTCGTGACAGTCCCCCCCGCCCCCCTTAACACACACTTCACAGTGTTCTCCCCAGAACCATCCTCAAAAGAAAAGGAGGCGGGCAGAAACACAGAGTACAGATAAGTACACAACAAAGAACTAAACTGCGCTTCACTCTCCCCTTCACTGAGGTCAAGGAGTCAAGTGACGGCCTGGTCACAGAATAAATGGTGGACTTTTTGGGATGAAGACTCAAACTCCACATAATGGCCGTGAGACATGCTGACCACTGGTAATTTGTGCCATTGGGTTTATAGTTCTTGCCGCAGCAACTCACAGTGGGTCTGGATTAGTTTTTGTCTTATCTCCAACTTGAAGCGTGAGTGAAAAATGCGTAAACAGTGTTTTCTTCGATTTGAAGTCCAAAAGCGAAATAGATGATACAGTATTATCTGCTCACGGATGCTACATGTTGGTCAGGCTTAGACTTGGACTTAGACAAACTTTATTGATCCACATGGGAAATTGTTCCACAAAATAGGTCAGCTAAAAAGGATGGAAAAGATAAAGGATGGAAAGAATCGGGCACCTCGGCACAAAAAGAGGGTGAAAACAAAAGGTATAAAGTAGACAAAAAAAATGTACCCTAATAGCAATATAAAATATAACATATATGTAATATTTACATGTTATATATACAGTGTATGATATATACTTAGATAGTATTACTTTTGTACATACAGGTTTTTGAACAACATATGCTACAATTTAAGCGCCGTCTTTTCATGGACGCCCCTGCTTATTTCAGCAAGACAATGCCAAGCCACATTCAGTACGTGTTACAACAGCGTGGCTTTGTAAAAAAAAGAGTGCGGGTACTTTTCTGGCCCGTCTGCAGTCCAGACCTGTCTCCCAACGAAAATGTGCGGCGCATTATGAAGCGTAAAATATGACAGCGGAGACCCCGGAACTGTTGAACGACTTAAGCTCTACATAAAACAAGAATGGGAAAGAATTCCACTTTCAAAGCCTCAACAATTAATTTCCTCAGTTCCCAAACGTTTATTGAGTGTTGTTAAAAGAAAAGGTGATGTAACACAGTGGTGAACATGCCCTTTCCCAACTACTTTGGCATGTGTTGCAGCCATCAAATTCTAAGATAATGATTATTTGAAAAAAACAAAATAAGGTTTATGAGTTTAAACATCAAATATCTTGTCTTTGTAGTGCATTCAATTGAATATGGGTCAAAAATGATTTGCAAATCCTTGTATTCCATTTATATTTACATCTAACATGATTTCCCAACTCATATGGAAACGGGGTTTGTATATCATGTTATATTAATGGTAACACTTTAGTATGGGGAACATATTCTAAGTAACAAAGACTTATTTAGAGTATTTGGACACTAGGGGAACATATAAAAGTTAGGGTTACTAATAAGCAATAATTCTAAGGTTATTGAGGGAAGACTCTTAGTTAATGGCTTACTGGTTGTATAATAAGCCCCGCTGCCTTGTGGTTTAGTCTGGGAAGACAAAAGGCTAGGGGAGCACACCCTGAGAGAAAAAAAGAGTGCTGGTAGGTGCACCATAGGGGGTCCTCCGACAGAACGGAGCTCCGGCAGCCTCCTGCAGCTGTGAGGAGGTGCTGGTCGTCCTGGGTTTCCCTTGCCACCGGATTCAGCTCCCCACAGTGAAGAAGTCACGTTAGAGTCTGCGCGTCTCCCTCGTCGAAAAAAAAGACCTCAACAGCAATGATTGCTGCATAGAAGCTCCACAACGGTCACAGAGGCGGAGGAAGGCTGCAACAAAGATGGGTCTCCCAATTGTCTTGGTCTCCACGCCATTGGACCCTGACCTTCTCTTTGCCAAGAACAGTGTGGTGACTGTCTGTGCATCAGTCTCCCCACTTTAAAAGATTCCGTGCACAGGCGTTCTCCTGAAGGCAATCCCACCAACAGGAGGACAATCATACTCGTTTCGAGTGATCGCCACCGCCTACGACGAATAAGGCCATGCAGAATAAGGCTTTGATAGACTTCTAAAGCCGTCGTGCGGGTTCCAAGGACTGTCAAGGAAGGACATAGCGACTGCACGTTTAGACTTTTTTATTTTTCAATAAAGACTGCTTTTCAGCTGCTCCGTCTGCCGCTCGCTCTTCCGCTTGCCTTTCGGCTTCGGGCGTCGTCACCTCTCTCACGCTCTCCTTTATCTCTCTTTCAGCGTCAGCTTCCCTCTGGCTCCTTCTCGTCTCTCCGCCTCTCTCTCTGATGTTCACGGCTATCACCCTTTTATATAGTGTGAGAGGATTACTCAATACGCACCTGATCTTGATTGCGGCGTCGTTCCCGGCGCGCTCCGCCTCGCCGCTCGCTCGCCGTCCACGCCTCCTCGCCGCCATCTCGGGCTGGGCTACGGTGTGCCCTGCCTCCTCTCCGCCATCTCTGGCTTTGCTTTGCCTCGCTGTTGGACTGCCGGCCACGCTTCCTCTCCGCCATCTTGAGCTTTGCTGTGCCTTGCTGTCGGACTGCCGGCCACGCCTCCTCGGCGCCATCTCGGGCTTTGCTTTGCCTCGCTGTCGGACTGCCGGGCACGCCTCCTCTCCGCCGTCTTGGCCCGGGCTGCGGCATGCCCTACCTCGCTGTTGGACTGCCGGCCACGCCTCCTCGCCGCCATCTTGGGCTGTGCTACGGTGTGCCCTGCCTCGCTGTCGGACTGCAGGCCACGCCTCCTCGCCGTCATCTCGGGCTTTGCTTTGCCTCGCTGTCGGACTGCCGGCCACGCCTCCTCGCCACCGTCTCGGCTGGGCTATGGTGTGCCCTTCCTCACTGTCGGACTGACGGTTCTGCCTCTCCACATAGGCATTGATAAATACTTAATGACGAGTTAAGAGCCAATATGGTACTAATTTGCATGTTAATAAGCAACAAATTAATAAATATGTTCCCCACACTAAAGTTTTATCATATTGCGATGCCGTGGCGACTTGTCCAGGGTGAACCCCGCCTTCCGCCCGATTGTAGCTGAGATAGGTACCAGCAACCCCCGCGACCTCAATGGGAATAAGCGGTAGAAAATGGATGGATGGATGGATCCTCAATATATAACAAATCCCGATTACCACGTACAAATTACATGGTGTATGATTGTTGTTCTGGGTATATTCACCAAATGTTTCATATTTCTCAGCCCCTGCATGTCTGGTTTTCCAAGTGTGGGTCCGTGTGCAGGCAGCAGCGGGGCAGCTCGACTGCAGACAGACATGCTCTTGCTCCCTGCTGAATCAAGGCCCATCCATCATGTTAACATGTTAATTACTGGGATTTATTTTATTCAGCAGAAATAACAATAAGGATCCCATTACAGCGGCTGGCCTGAGGGTGCGTGTGTGTGTGTGTGTGTGTGTTCACAAATGAACTATGGAAGGTCCTCCGGGAAAGACCTTCTCCCCGTCTTGTTGCGTAACTTTTTTTTTTTTTTAATGGGGCCGTGTTTGATATAATAACACAACTAATCGATTAATAAATATGCCACTGGAAACTTTATTAAAAAATGGCATGTTTTCAATTTGTCAACATGTACTCAAAACGGTAAAGCTGAAATTGAAATTAGCCGCCCGGCATCGGATATTTTTTTTTTACGCGATAGCAGAAACTCCACAAGAGGTAGATACGTGTCAAAATACGACGGGATTTACACTCCAATGCTCACTTTCAGAGCGTGAATAAGATTACCGAATAATTTGCGGTGATCGGGTTTCTCCAACTGACGTCTGATGAAAGGTTTCATGTTGCGTGAATAGCACAGGCATGGACTGTATTCCATTACCAAGGTGCATAAACCAGGTGTGTCTTTATATATCTACTTTCCTCGCATGCATGCTGCATGTATAGGGATGTGTATCGCTAGGATTTTATTCATACTGATACCAGTATCGATAGTCCTTATCGTTACCGGTACTATATGTCATTTGTGCAAATAAAGACCCGTTCCCAGGAAGGGTTGGACTCCGCCAAGGCTGCTCTTTGTCAACGATTCCGTTCATAACTTTTATGGACAGAATTTCTAGGCACAGTCTGGGAGTTAAAGGTATCCGGTTTGGTGGCTGCAGGAATAGGTCTCTGCTTTTTGCAGATGATGTGTTCTTCAGGATCTTCAGACCTCACTGGATCGGTTCGCAGCAAAGTGTGAAGTGACTGGGATGAGAATCAGCACCTCCAAATCCGAGTCAAGGGTTCTCGACCGGAAAAGGGTGGAGCACCCTCTCCGGGTTGGGGAGGAGACCCTGCCCTAAGTGGAGGAGTTCAAGTACCTCGGAATCTTGTTCACGAGTGAGGGAAGAGTGGAACGGTGAGGCGTCTTCAGTATTGCGGACGCTGTATCGATCCGTTGTGGTGAAGAAGGAGCTGAGCCGGAAGGCAAAGATCTCAATTTACCAGTCCATCTACGTTCCCATTCTCAGCTATGGTCATGAGCTTTGGGTTTTGACCGAAAGGACAAGATCACATGTACAAGCGGACACAATTAGTTTCCTCTGCCGGGTGGCGGAGCTCTCCCTTAGAGATAGGGTGAGAAGCTCTGTCATCCGGGAGGAGCTCAAAGTAAAGCCGCTGCTCCTCCACACTGAAAGGAGCCACATGAGGTGGTTCGGGCATCTGGTCAGGATGCCACCCGAACGCCTTCCTAGGGAGGTGTTTCGGCCACGTCCGACCAGTAGGAGGACACGAGGACGACCCAGCACACGTTGGGAAGACTAAGTCTCCCGGCTGGCCTGGGAACGCCTCAGGATCCTCCAGGTAGGAGCTGAATGAAGTGGCTGGGGAGAGGGAAATCTGGGCTTCTCTGCTTAGGCTGCTGCCCCCGCAACCCGGCCTTGGATAAGTGGAAGGAAATGGATAGTTGGAAGATAGCATTATAATTAACACAAGAGGTTGTACACCGCCCACATCACGTAACATCTCACAGCAGGGAAGTCTTTCATTAGCACCTGCTTTTTAAGTCTTAAACAAGTGCAATGCAGCTGCAAGGCAGTTGCGTCATGGTCTTGTAAAGACCACACAGACCCATCACCGTGTTTTTATTCATTACAATTACACTCAGTATGTCCATCCAGCCGTTTTCTACTGTGTGTCAGGTTCATACACTGATGACATCTATTAAACAGGACAAAAGACAAAGAATCAAATAGAGACAGAATTCAGTTTAAACTCAGATCTGAGGAGAGACATGGCCACTCTACTCTCTGTGCAGTCCTGCACCACTCTTTGACGAAAAAGGTTTACGTCTCCTCTTTTACTTAAATATTCAATGTTTACGCAACAACACATGTCACAACAGGAATGGGGTGTATGTAAACAGTCACATTGAAGACAAAAGAAGATGATGCCTCGGGCTTGGGCTCGTCTTGGATTCAGCTTCGGCAGGTGTTTGAGGACAATAGATAACCCCTCCCGTCCTATTCAAACGTACACAACGGAATCTTCCAAGACTTTGCTTGGTGCAACAAAGACAGCTCTCATCTGTTCACTGGAACCACAGAGGGCGGAAAGTTTTTTTGATAATTTACATACAATTTGCCATCTCCGGGTTGGGGAGGAGACCCTGCCCCAAGTGGAGGAGTTCAAGTACCTAGGAGTCTTGTTCACGAGTGAGGGAAGAGTGGATTGTGAGATCGACAGGTGTACCGATCCGTTGTGGTGAAGAGGAGCTGAGCCGGAAGGCAAAGCTCTCAATTTACCGGTCGATATACGTTCCCATCCTCACCTATGGTCATGAGCTTTGGGTCATGACCGAAAGGATAAGATCACGGGTACAAGCGGCCGAAATGAGTTTCCTCCGCCGTGTGGCGGGGCTCTCTCTTAGAGATAGGGTGAGAAGCTCTGCCATCCGGGAGGAACTCAAAGTAAAGCCGCTGCTCCTCCACATCGAGAGGAGCCAGATGAGGTGGTTCGGGCATCTGGTCAGGATGCCACCCGAACGCCTCCCTAGAGAGGTGTTTAGGGCACGTCCAACCGGTAGGAGGCCACGGGGAAGACCCAGGACACGTTGGGAAGACTATGTCTCCCGGCTGGCCTGGGAACGCCTCGGGATCCCCCGGGAAGAGCTAGACGAAGTGGCTGGGGAGAGAGAAGTCTGGGTTTCCCTGCTTAGGCTGTTGCCCCCGCGACCCGACCTCGGATAAGCGGAAGATGATGGATGGATGGATACATACAATTTTTCTAACATTGTGTCCGTACAATAACATTTAAAATAATACGAATAAAATTATAAACAACAAACCAAAACAATATTAATGTATTGTATTCATGTTCATTCACAAACGTTTCACATGATATCTAATATCACACATAATATATGTATATATATCAATAGCATGTTAGGTGGGTGTGCATTTTGTAGCATCAGGAATTAAATGTGTTAATGTTGCACACGGACCTATTTGAGTGACGGACCAGAAGCCATTGTTGACAGCCACCGACTAATATGTGTCCGTGTCGTGTGTGTTTTGTATAAATAAAATGACCCAGTGATTATCTAAAATGCTTTTTGAAAGGATTAATATTGGCCCGTGGACTACCGGATCACTTAGAGGTCGGCTGGTTTGATGAGGTGCAAGTCAAGTGGTGTTCATTTCAAACTGACACCAACTCTTATTAGCATGCGTGCCTTTAAGGATTATGAGGAAATACTTTAATGTGGCGTTGCTTCCTCGTTTGTGATGATTGCAAGATGACTATCATTTACCCGTGCACAATAGACTATTACTCTCAAATAAACAATGCTGTACTTTCCCAGAAAGAGCGCACCTAAATGTGAGCTGCACACACCTTATTTTTGGACACATTTTATTTTTTAAATATTATTTTACACATTGAAACATTAAATAGTTACACAGGCGCTTGTGTTTATTCACAAATGTAACAAAACTTGTAACACATTTTGCTGTGAAAATGCCCCCTTATCCATCTTACTTGAAATTTCTATGTGCTTTGCATGGTTTCTGTCTCTAATTATTCCCTATTTAAAAAAATAAAAATGTTTTGCATTCATATTTTGGGTGTGGCCTGGATGAATTGGGTTTACCTTATTTACTACGGGAAGATTCACACAGGTGGGTTTTCAGTCAACCCCTTCAAACGGATCGATAAGACAAATATTGCAGTAGGATATTATTCGTACCCTGAATTGATTAGCATAGACTCCCGTAAGTTGAAAAACTTATTCGGGTGTTACCATTTAGTGGTCAATTGTACGGAATATGTACTGTACTGTGCAATCTATTAATAAAAGTTTCAATCAATCAATCAATCAAAAGGAAGGGGATTTATATGGACACATTCTTTGCGGTTTACCTGACACACGAAATGTGACAAAATGCAGGGGTGCAATATCCACTTTACCCGCCAGACATTAGAGTGTTGCATCTGTTAAAATGTGTTTTCTCACACAAAATCAACCCAGGAATGGGGCCTTATGAATCCCTTCACTACTGTATATTATATATACTGTGTATATTATATATATACTGTATATTTAACTGTATAATGCATATTTAGATTTAGATTTAGAATTAGTGATCCCCGTCGGGGAAATTAATTTCCTCTGCCATACATTTAAACATATAGACATTACACTTCACAAAACAAAAATAACAAAAAGACATCATACATGACCAACATATATATATATATATAATATATGTTCTTCTTGACTGCACTTAAATGTATATTATATGTAGAATGTATTTATATTATTCATATATTATATACTATATATAATATGTTATATATTATTTATTATTATTATTGTCTATTGTGAGCGAACTGTGGTGCTGAATTTCCTCCAGGGATCAATAAAGTACTTTCTATTCTATTCTAATCTAATCTATTCTACTAATGTTTTGGTTACTCTACATACGTTTAGTGCGGGGGTCAGCATTTCGCGGCTCTAGAGCCGCAGGCAGCTATTGAGCGGTGGGCTCCTCGGTGGCTCTATGGAGCTTTTTCAAAAATGTAAGGAAATGTAAAAAAAAATGGGGTGAAATTTTTATTTTATTTTAGTATGGTTTCTGTAAGAGGACAAACACGACACAAAACTTCCTAATTGTTACAAAGCCTACAGTTTGATATGTTTGTGTTTATGCTTCACTGATGACATTATTTGGCGAGCGCTTTGTCCTACTGATTTCGGCGGCCCTTGAACTCCCCGTTGTGTGGACTGTGACTCAACAGTTTGTTTAAATGTACAACTTTCTCTGACGCTGCCACAGAAAGATGTGTTTTAGGCCACTCTTTCTTTGTCTAATGTTGTCCACCAAAAGTTTTATACTGTGCGTGGATGTGGTGAGCTTTGTTGATATTATCGACTTTTTTTGGAGTGGTAATCAGGCATATATGGTCACTGCATGACTGCAAGTTAATCGGTGCGAACATACTATTTAGGCTATCATTATGCCTTTTTTGTGATGCTTGCTGGGCATGGTGATGCCGAATTCATTCCGTCGTGGATGGGTTTGGGCAAGAACACAGCGTATGGTTAGAAATAAAGATTTATTTAACTAAAAACAGGCTAAGAACAAAAACACTGGTGCTAAGCAGAAAAGGCAAACAAAAGGCGCTAGCATGGGAGCTAGGGAATCAAACAGAAACACTTACACTTGGCACAAAAAGGGAAAACAAACAACTAGCATGAGAGCTAGGGATAAATAAGGCCTAGTGCGAAAGCTAGCGTGTATAAACATAGGTCAGCAGTCGTCACTTGTTGCATGAAAGCAAATTAGGATCCGAGAAAGAATGAACAAAAGGGGCAGGCTTAAATAAGGCAGTAATCAACAAAACAGGTGTGCGACAACAGCGGGTAGCAGGTGGAACTAATAAGAAACCATGGTGACAGAGCAAAAACAGGAAATAAGGAAGTCAAACCACAGAATGTTAAAGCTACAATATGGTATGATCCGGGCATCGAATCATAACATTGTTTGTAGCTATATTTGAAATCATCTAATTTCATTTACTTATGTTAATTTAAATGTGCATGTCTCATGACGGGGCTTCACGATGGAAGAGTGGTTAGTGCGTCTGCCTCACAATACGAAGGTCCTGCAGTCCTGGGTTCAATCCCAGGCTCGGGATCTTTCAGTGTGGAGTTTGCATGTTCTCCCCGTGACTGCGTGGCTTCCCTCCGGGTACTTCGGCTTCTTCCTACTTCCAAAGAAATGCACCTGGGGATAGGTTGATTGGCAACAATAAATTGGCCCTAGTGTGTGAATGTGAGTATGAATGTTGTCTGTCTATCTGTGTTGGCCCTGCGATGAGGTGGTGACTTGTCCAGGGTGTACCCTGCCTTCCGCCCGATCGTAGCTGAGATAGGCGCCAGCGCTTCCCACCACCCCAAAAGGGAATAAGCGGTAGAAAATGAATGGATGGATGGATGTCTCATGACACATTATCTGTATGTAATATTGTCTGCATTGCTGAGAGTTGTTAGCTTGCCATGTTTGTTCCAGACGACAGCAAATGTTAGCCAGCTCGCAAAGATTGCAATTAATCCATTAGAAGGAGACAACCTGCCGTTTCCTTTAACTTGGACACACACATCTATACCTTTGACCATTCTAAGACAGTCATTTCCAGGAGTTGTCTCACTCTCTGAGAAGTTTTACTGTTGTTTTCCAATGTTGTAAAAATGTGTAAAATAATATTACATTTCAATATTTCTGTCAAGGAAGATTTGCGTCAGCCTGCGAGACATAGTCTTTTTGATGGTAGGCTATTATAGCTACTGTAGACACTTACGTCATGTGTCATCATTATAACACTTATATAAGTCTTTTAATTTTTTTGCGGCACCAGACAGAATACTTTTTTTGTATTTTTGTTCCAATATGGCTCTTTAGTAATTTTGGGATGCTGACCCCTGGTCTAGTGCCTTGACTCTGTTCCATCAACTCTGTCATTAGTGATGCACTTACTTCATACGTCATTAAATGGGTTTCAAGAGAAGTTGCACACTCCCATAATTGCACGATTATGAGCTAATTTGTGTAGGTGGTTATATTGTTATGCTTAATCACTTAATCACTGAGACAGGGCGTGTGGCACTGACACATAAAACAAGTAAGCGAGTCTGGAGGGAAACGGAAGCTTTGGAATATGATCTGCCCTGTCTTCATTTGGGATAGTAAAACAACAGCAGACCATAGCAATTCATCGTAGTCCTCGCTGTGTGTGTGTGTGTGTGTGTGTGTGTGTGTGTGTGTGTGTGTGTGTGTGTGTGTGTGTGTGTGTGTGTGTGTGTGTGTGTGTGCGTGTGTGTGTGTTTGTGTGTGTGTGTGTGTGTGTGTGTGTGTGTTCTTGTATTCCTACCCTTCTCGAGACATCAAAAAGTACCTTCCATATGAGGACCAGTGAGCAAGTAAGGACCGAAACCATGGTCTAAATACGGATAACCATTGCATCCAATAGAGAGATAAACACTAGAGTCCGTGAACATTGCTCCAAAGTCCGGGATTTTTTTGGTTGATTTAATGTGCATACTAAAGTAAACATAGACAGGTGCAAAGGCATCAATATATGATAAAACTAGATGTGAGTAAAAGAAGGACTTCCTTGTTCATCCCTGAAAAAACCCGCCAGGTGAACAGCTGATTTTAAGATTTCCGGTGCTGACGTAAAACAACCTGCATCCCATATGCAACTATAGGATGAACAAATACATTACGGTACTAAGGCTATAGATAATAAATCAATAAAGTACTATCAATATATCTACCTATAGTGGTCATTAACAGTTAGCTTCTACAGCTGGGTTGTCCAAAGTGAGATCCAGGGGCTATTTATGGTCCGTGACTTGTTTGTCACGTTACAAAGCACGTTACAAAAACAGAAAATAAAGATCTAATTTTGCACCCCTGGTGGTGAAATCTATCAAAATTAGGGGGGGTCCCACGAAAGGAGGGAATTTTCATATTGACTGTGTGTCGGTTTTAAAAGTTCTTCCCCCTTTGGTCAACATACGAAATAACAAAAAATGTGTTTAAAAATTTGAAGTGTTTTCCTATGGCCAATATATGTAAAAACTAGTGTGTGTAAGAAATTGAAATGCGTCCCCTTTGGCCAAAATTAATTAAAAAAAAATATATATATAGATTAAAAACCAATTAGATACAAAAAACTCCCCTCAAAATAAATTAACTAAAAGCAGTCTTTTTCTCACAATGTGTCCACTTCTTTCTTATAAAATTGGGAACAATTGCTCATATTCTTTCTGTCTCTGTAATATTGCAATATGATCTCGTAAAATTATAACTTTTTTAATATACAATTATTACAGAATGGTGACATTTGTCATTTAAAACTCTGATTTTTATCACAATAGTTCCACTTTTTTTGTTGTTCTCATATAAGAGTGAATTTTTTGGAGTAAAATTATGACTTCTGTCATAATTTTGCCAAGTAAAATTCTGATTATTATTATAACATTGCCAACATTTTAAAGTTTTCTTATAAAGTGTAACTTTTGTCAAGTAAAATTACAACTATTTTCATAAAATTGCCAACGTGTTAAGATGTTCTTGTAAAATTGTGGCTGTTACTGTGTAAAATTCCAATTTTTATCATAATATTGCACAAATGTTCAGTTTTTCGTGTAAAATTTTGACATGTCGTGAGTAAAATTCTGTTTTTTTCTTCTAAAACTGCCAAAATTCTAAGTTTTTCTAGTAAAATTGTGACCTTTTACTTGTGAAATTCTAACCCTTTTTTCACAACAAGTTGTTTTTAATATTTGCATAGTTAGTACATATTATAAATGTTGTAAATACAAATCTTTATATATGTAGAATGAGTGGTCCTAAAGAGGTAGGCATTTTTCGGTAACAAATACAAGAATGTGTGTGTGTGTGTGTTTGTACATGTGTTCTTTCCATTGAAGTCAGCATAGCCTCAAGTTCTAGAAAGTGAAGCCAATGCAGAAGGCTAATGGCCTGCAAGTGTAGAACTCCTTCATTGAAAAAAGATGTTCAAAGTACATTTTTAACAGGTTCATAACCTCGATTGTCTTGATTTATCAGCCCTTTCTCTAAATTAGCTCACCTTTTAGTGTCGCACATTAGGACTATGCGATGTCCCTATGCGATGCATATCTATGTCACAGAGGACATAAAAATTAACAACAACCTTTTTAAGTGTCTATTTTTTCTTCTTCTTCGCAATGTGACCTTTTCACCACAAGTTTTCGGTTCATAAAAGTGAATAACGACCAAAGGATCGGTTTGGACTTTCCATACGGGTTTTGTTCAAGATCAAAGTAGGATCCACATTGGTATCTCTGCAGGATTCAGAGATGCTTCATGGCATCCTGAATAAACAAGTGTCGTAAAGTAATTGTGTTGCGTCAAGCAACCCCTGAAATTGTAGGATTATGGTAATCCTCATAATCAGGTGATATTACAGTGGCCTCATACTTTTTAGTCATGCCTTGTTATATTACACAACGTGCTGAGTCGCACAAGAGATTTCAAAGAAAACACACATTCTTGACTCAGTTGTTGTTTGTCTCGACAGACACATATAAGCGGATAAACTGTCGGTTGGGTGTCATGTGAATATTAGTCGTCAAATTGGTACTTTTGAAGGATTGTGTGTTGTCATTTAACGAGAGCGATTTAATGTCGGCAATCATTGCATTTTCAACCCGCGACATGACTGCAAAATATCAGTTGCTTCACTGGGACTACTTTATTGTTTGTGATTGCCAGACAGCAGTCAGTAAAAGCCATTAATGCAAGTCTAATTCTTCAGGCCGAAATTTTTTTGGGATATTATTAAATTGTGAGAATTGATATCATTAAATAAAAAAATGTCCTGTAAACCACAATTGCTAACATAACTAACTTGTTATATTTTTTTACAGCAAGTTGCAAACATACCCTTTAATCAGGGAAAATTATTCGAACTATAGGACCTTTAGAGGCCGACTCAAACCCACTACTACCGACCACGCAGTTTGATAGTTTATATATCAATGATGAAATATTAACATTGCAACACATGCCAATATGGCCAGGTTATTTTACTAAATTGCAATTTTAAATTTCGCAGATATTATCCTGCTGAAATGATGACGCGTGACGTCACGGATTGTAGCGGGCATTTTGTTCCAGCACGGATCCCAGCTAAAAGTCGTCTGCTTTAATCGCATAATTCCACAGTATTCTTGACATCTGTGTTGCTGAATCTTTTGCAATTTGTTCTATTAATAATGGAGACGTCAAAGAAGAAAGATGTAGGTGGGAAGCGGTGTATTGCGGCCGTCTTTAGCAACACAAACACAGCCGGTGTTTCCTTGTTTACATTCCCGAAAGATGACGGTGAAGCTTTACTATGGAACAGAGCGGTCAAGCGAACATGGTTCCCTACCACATGTCAACCGGCAGGTTTCGGTGAGAAAATGGTGGTAATAAGTAGGCTCTTACCGTAGACATGAGCGGAAAGCTTGGGTCGTTCCTCCTCCCACCGGCCGCCCCCGACCGTCCGATGCTTACACCGTGGAGGAGGGGGAAAAAAAAAAAATCTCAGCCCGGCTGCCGTCGCCTCGTCGGGAAACGTGGCTTCCCCTCGGAGACACTGGCGGTCACCACACCCGTGGCCACACCCCTCCGACCTTCAGGTTGTACAGGTACGACCATATAATCTCACTAAAACACTAGTAACACAATAAGCAGATAAGGGATTTTCCAGAATTGTCCTAGTAAATGTGTCTAATAACATCTGCCCTCGTCTTCTATTTTTATTTATTTATTTACTCTCACTTTCCTCATCCATGAATCTTTCATCCTCGCTCAAATTAATGGGGAAATCGTCGCTTTCTCGGTCCGAATCGCTCTCGCTGCTGGTGGCTATGATTGTAAACAATGTGAGGATGTGAGGAGCTCCACAACCTGTGACGTCACACGCTCATCATCTTCTACTTTCGGTAAAGGCAATGCTTTTATATAAGCGACCAAAAGTTGCGAACTTTATCGTCAATGTTCTCTACTAAATCCATCCATCCATCCATTTTCTGCCGCTTATTCCCGTTCAGGGTCGCGGGGGGGGCTGGCGCCTATCTCAGCTACAATCGGGCGGAAGGCGGGGTTCACCCTGGACAAGTCGCCACCTCACTGCAGGGCCAACACAGATAGACAGACAACATTCACACTCACATTCACACACTAGGGCCAATTTTAGTGTTGCCAATCAACCTACATGTACATGTAGGTACATGTCTTTGGAGGTGGGAGGAAGCCGGAGTACCCGGAGGGAACCCACACATTCACGGGGAGAACATGCAAACTCCACACAGAAAGATCCCGAGCCTGGATTTGAAGCCAGGAGTGCAGGACCTTCGTATTGTGAGGCAGACGCACTAACCCCTCTTCCACCGTGAAGCCCTCTACTAAATCCTTTCAGCAAAAATATGGCAATATCGCGAAATGATCAAGTATGACACATAGAATGGACCTGTTATCCCCGTTTAAATAAGAAAATCTCATTCCAGTAGGCCTTTAAGCTCTTGCTGAAGGTGCCGGAATGTGCTAGGGCTGCAGCTATGGATTACTATAGTAATCGATATATCGATTAGTTTGTTCTAGTCTTGTCCCGATATCAATATGTTGGTACCGGGAACAGCCTCCGTATCAGAACTTCCAGGTTCTGTAACAGCTTCTTCCCTCAGTAATCCACTCAATTCCCCCCAAAAAAGGATTAACTCGCTGGAATATAAAGACAATATAACACACATCCATAAACGTGGATGCATATGCAAAAATGCAATATATTTATCTGTACAGTAATCTATTTATTTTTATCTAAACCTTAAGGATTTTTTTATCCTGCACTACCATGAGCTCATGCAACAAAATGTTGTTCTTATCAGTACCGTAATGTTCAAGTTTGAATGATAAATGATAAACGGCTAAATGGATTGTAGTTGTATAGCGCTTTTCTGCCTTCAAGGTACTCAAAGCGCTTTGATACTACTTCCTCATTTACCCATTCACACACACATTCACACACTGATGGAGGGAGCTGCCATGCAAGGCGCTAACCAGCACCCATCAGGAGCAAGGGTGAAGTGTCTTGCTCAGGACACAACAGACGTGACGAGGTTGGTACTAGGTGGGGATTGAACCAGGGACCCTCGGGTTGCGCACAGTCACTCTCCCACTGCGCCACGCCAGACTCGTACCTTTTTTTTTCCAGTCTATGTGTCAGTTTACGGGCAGTCCGGGGGCACGAAGGTCCTCGGTTCGATCCCCGAGCTCGGGGTATTATTGAATGGAGTTTGCACGTTCTCCCTGTGACTGCGTGGGTTCCCTGCGGGTACTCCGGCGTCCTCCCACCTCCAAAGACATGCACCTGGGAATAGGTTGATTGGCAACACTAAATTGGCCCTAGTGTGTGAATGTTGTCTGTCTATCTGTGTTGGCCCTGCGACGAGGTGGCGACTTGTCCAGGGTGTACCCCACAAGTGAGATAGGCTCCAGCACCCTGCGTGACCCCAGAGGGGACAAGAGGTAGAAAAATGGATGGACGGATGTTTTTGCAAGAATGCGTGTGCATGTTTGTGTACCTGTGACAAAGAGATATAGGCAAGACAGTTTGATTGTTTCACCACCTGTGTCCTCCGTGTCCACGGATTAGCGCCTCCCACACCGACACTCAAACACGGCTCAGGTTCCTCAACTGTCTTTTGTGTCCAGCGTGTTAAGCGATTTTTAAAGTGGCCCTATCCAATTTCCGCGCCTGGGTGACGACTCACAGGGCAAACTTTCATTGCCTCACTCCACCCTCTTCAAGTCCTCTCAAATTCGATTTCCGCGTTGGGGTCCACCTTCTCATACAAACCCTGTTTTCATATGAGTTGAGAAATTGTGTTAAATGTAAATATAAATGGAATACAATGATTTGAAAATCTTTTTCAACCCATATTCAGTTGAATGGACTACAAAGACAAGATATTTGATGTTTAAAATCATAAACTTTTTTTTTTTTGGCAAATATTAATTAACTTGGAATTTCATGGCTGCAACATGTGCCAAAGTAGTTGGGAAAGGGCATGTTCACCACTGTGTTACATCACTTTTTCTTTTAACAGCACTCAATAAATGTTTGGGAAATGAGGAAACTAAATGTTGAAGCTTTGAAAGTCGAATTATTTCGCATTTTTGTTTTATGTAGCGCTTCAGTCCTTCAACAGTCCGGGGTCTCTGCTGTCGTATTATACGCTTCTTAAAGCACCACACATTTTCGATGGGACACAGGTCTGGATTGCAGACGGACCAGGAAAATACCCGGACGCTTTTTTTTTTGAAGCCACGCTGTTGTAACACGTGCTGAATGTGGCTTGGCATTTGTTTGCTGAAACAAGCAGGGGCGTCCATTAAAAAGGCGGCGCTTAGATGGCAGCATTTGTTGTTCCAAAACCTGTATGTACCTTTCAGCATTAATGGTGCCTTCACAGATGTGTAAGTTACCCATGCCTTGGGCACTAATGCACCCCCATACCATCACAGATGCTGGAATTTGAACTTTGCGTGGATAACAGTCTGGATGGTTCGCTTCCCCTTTGGTCCGGATGACACAATGTCAAATACTTCCAAAAACAATTTGAAATGTGGACTCATCAGACCACAGAACACTTTTACACTTTGCATCAGTCCATCTTAGAAGATCTCGGGCCCAGAGAAGCCGGCGGCGTTTCTGGATGCTGTTGATAAATGGCTTTCGCCTTGCATAGTAGAGCTTTAACTTGCACTTACAGATGTAGCGACACGCTGTATTTAGTGACAGTGGTTTTCTGTAATGTTCCTGAGCCCATGTGGTGATATCCTTTAGAGATTGATGTCGGTTTTTGATACAGTGCCGTCTGAGGGATCGAAGGTCACGGTCATTCAATGTTGGTTTCCGGCCATGACGCTTACGTGGAGTGATTTCTCCAGATTCTCTGAACCTTTTGAGGATATTATGGAACCGTAGATGTTGAAATCCCTAAATTTCTTGCAATTGCACTTTGAAAACGTTGTTCTTAAGCGGTTTGATTATTTGCTCACGCAGTTGTGGACAAAGGGGTGTACCTCACCCCTTCCTTTCTTGTGAAAACCTAAGCATTTTTTGGGAAGCTTTTTTTATACCCAATCATGGCACCCACCTGTTCCTAATTAGCCTGCACACCTGTGGGATGTTCCAAATAAGTGTTTGATGAGCATTCCTCAACTTTGTCAGTGTTTATTGCCACCTTTCCTTACTTCTTTGTAAGGAAAGGTGGCATCAAATTCTAAAGTTAATGATTATTTGCCCCCAAAAAAAATATTTATCAGTTTGAACATCAAATATGTTGTCTTTGTAGCATATTGAATATGGGTTGAAAATGATTTGCAAATCATTGTAATCCGTTTATGTTTACATCTAACTCAATTTCCCAACTCATATGGAAACGGGGTTTTGTATTTCTGCTTAAAATCCGCGCTGATCGTTTGTCCTCGTCTTCTGCCCATTCCACGGACGAATGCGAAGCCAAAATTTTACAGCGTGCTTAAGTGGCATCTTATTTGCATAGCTGGAATGGAGAGTGGTGGGGTGTCCTAACAAAGTAGCTTAGAGTGCTCGGATGGAGACTTGCCAAGCCAGGACCCCCTCCTTGAAACCGTCCCTTACTCTCCACGGCACGTCGATGAGTGTACCCACTCTAAAAGCTCACAAATTCTGCTCCCTGTGACAATGGTTAGGTCAGCCTAGATAAAGCACGTCCATTAGAGGCAATCGAGCTCGGGGACAGTGAGCGGCGGGGAGTGGGAGGACTTTGACAAATAAAGGTGGCCATAACTCTGTCTGTCTTCTTTCTATTCCCCCTCGGAGTCCGATAAGTGTCTTTGGATCAAACTGCTTTTAATTAGCAGCTCCTAAGTGGCGATTGTCATTAAGAAACTAATTAGCATATCATACGTCATACATGTGGTTGTTTGTGGGACAACGGTGGTAGAGCTCCCACTGCGGCCGTTCATTAGAAAGATAGATATATGCACTTTGACAACACGCTGGTGACCTCATTCTCGTCCGCCAGTCCTGTTAGGATCCTGACTCCCGTTCTTTTCACTTCCCGCCGTCCCTCCTGGCTTCTTGGGTTTCCATCGCCCTCTCTGTTTGTGGTTAGCTCGCGGTTCCGTGGTGTTGGAAGCTGATGGCTGGCGGTCGGTGGCTGTTCTGCAGGGATTTTGCAGGAATTCAGCTGTGACCATGTGGTTGTGATTTGGTCCGAGGGCGGAGGATGGACCCTATGTGGTGGCGTGATCCGTATAAAGGAGGAAAGTTGGATAGTCATAAAATATCACTTTGCAGCATGGTTGTACGCAATTTTCCCTTCAATTTTTCATTTGTGTGAGCAAACGGCAAAACTCCTTGAGCATTAAGTGGCGCGCATGTGAGCGACGGCGGACGTGCACACTGTTATGCGCTTATCTTTTTATTCGAATTTGTGTGCGGCCTAGAGGACGCGTGAGCAGTGTGCAAATGCACAGGCGCGTACCTTAGTGTCATGTTTTGTTTTTGTCATGTTTGGTCATGTTATGTTTTGTTTTTTTGGACACTCAATTCTGTTTTTGCACTTCCTGGTTTGTTTTCGTCTCCATGCCAGCTCATTTATTTTCACCTTGGCCTCAAGTCCCGCCCATGTCCTCAACCCTCACACCTGTTAGTAATGATCACAGTTATTATTTAAGCCAGAGCTACCAGGTAGTCGGCCTGGCAACTTCCCACATCACCCATTTACCTTCATGCCTTGCCACGCTGTTCATTATTCCGTCCATTCCACGTAAGTTCTGATTTTGCACTTCCTGGTTTGTTTTCCTCTCCATGCAAGCTCATTGATTTTCACCTTGGCCTCAAGTCACGCCCCTGTCCTCAGCCCTCACACCTGTTAGTAATGATCACAGTTATTATTTAAGCCAGAGTTACCAGGTCGTCGGCCTGGCATCTTCCCACATCACCCATCTACCTTCATGCCTTGCCACGCTGTTAATTATTCTGTCCATTTTACGTAAGTTCTGTTTTTGCACTTCCTGGTTTGTTTTCGTCTCCATGCCAACTCATTGATTTTCACCATGCCCTCAAGTCACGCCCCTGTCCTCAACCCTCACACCTGTTAGTAATGGTCACAGTTATTATATAAGCCAGAGCTACCAGGTAGTCGGCCTGGCAACTTCCCACATCACCCATCTCCCTTCATGCCTTGCCACGCTGTTCATTATTCTGTCCATTCCACGTAAGTTCTGTTTTTGCACTTCCTGGTTTGTTTTTGTCTCCATGCCAACTCATTGATTTTCACCTTGCCCTTAAGTCACGCCCCTGTCCTCAGCCCTCACACCTGTTAGTAATGATCACAGTTATTATTTAAGCCAGAGCTACCAGGTAGTCGGCCTGGCAACTTCCCACATCACCCATCTACCTTCATGCCTTGCCACGCTGTTTATTATTCTGTCCATTCCACGTAAGTTCTGTTTTTGCCCTTCCTGGTTTGTTTTCGTCTCCATGCCAACTCATTGATTTTCACCATGCCCTCAAGTCACGCCCCTGCCCTCAGCCCTCACACCTGTTAGTAATGATCACAGTTATTATTTAAGCCAGAGCTACCAGGTAGTCAGCCTGGCAACTTCCCACATCACCCATCTACCTTCATGCCTTGCCACTCTGTTTATTATTCTGTCCATTCCATGTAAGTTTTTGGTTTGTTATTCATGCCACAGCGCAAGTGTTTTTGTTTCACGTTTATAGTTTACAGCCTTTGTTCTAGTCATTTGTTTTTGTAGCCAAGTATTTGTTCTCCGCCATTGTGCGCGCCCTTTGTTTGCCATTTTGTAGTTTTGATAGAATATAAATAAAAATGTACTCACGTTCACGCCTGGCTCGTCCCAAAATCCCTTTGCATCGAAGAAACAATCCAAGTCCAAGTCCATGCTTGACAGAAAAACAAATGACTAAAACAAAGGCTGTAAACTATAAATGTGAAACAAAAACACTTGCCCTGTGGCATGAATAACAAACCAAAAACTTACGTGGAATGGACATAATAAGGCATGAAGTTAGATGGGTGATGTGGGATGTTGCCAGACCGACTACCTGGTAACTCTGGCTTAAATAATAACTGTGATCATTACTAACAGGTGTGAGGGCTGAGGACAGGGGCGTGACTTAAGGGCAAGGTGAAAATCAATGAGTTGGCATGGAGACGAAAACAAACCAGGAAGTGCAAAAACCGAACTGAGTGTCCAAAAAACAAAAAATAACCTGACCAAACATGACAAAAACAAAACATGATCCGTAGGCGTGACACTTAGAGGGAACGTTGGTTGTACGGTATACCGGGACTGGTATAGTATCGCGGTACTAATTAATAAAAAAACGGTACTATACCGGGTTTGAAAAGGACCGGTTCCCGGGCATGACAACGCATTGTTACGTCGTGTTATGTTGGTTTTACGAGCGGACGAGCATGTTCGGCAGCGCACAATCACGGAGTATTTATAAACAGACACGGTGTGTGGACAGAAAAGAGAGAACGGACGCATTTTGGCCTAAAAACTAACGATAAAGGTGAAGTTATAACACTGAGACGCCCTCAGGAAGAGGTTCTCAATTGGGGGTACGCGTAATCCTGGGGGTACTTAAAGGTATGCCATGGGGTATGTGAGATATATATATATTTTTTTTAATTCTAAAAATAGAAACAATTCTAAAATCCTTTATAAATATATTTATTGAATAATACTTCAACAAAATATGAATGTAAGTTCATAAACTGTGAAAAAAAATACAGCAATGCAATATTCAGTGTTGACAGCTATATTTTTTGTGGACATGTTCCATAAATATTGATGTTAAAGATTTCTTTTTTTGTGAAGAAATGTTTAGAATTAAGTTCATGAATCCAGATGGATCTCTATTACAATCCCCAAAGAGGGCACTTTAAGTTGATGAATACTTTTATGTGTAGAAATCTTTATTTATAATTGAATCACTTGTTAATTTTTCAGCAAGTTTTTACTTATTTTTATATATTTTTGTTTCCCAAATAGTTCAAGAAAGACCACTACAAATAAGCAATATTTGTGAATTGTTATACAATTTAATAAATCAGAAACTGATGACATAGTGCTGTATTTTACTTTTTTATGTCTTTTTTTTCAACCAAAAATGCTTTGCTCTGATTAGGGGTTACTTGAATAAAAAAAATGTTCACGGGGGGTACATCACTGAAAAAAGGTTGAGAACTACTGCTTTAAGACACGGCTTGCGAGCTACCGGCGAACGTCCATTCGCATGCGGCAGAGTTGTAGCTACTTCTAAATCACTAATCCTCGCCTCCATGGCGACAAATAAAGTACATTTCTTACCAATATCATCCCTGCAGGACGAGGAATAGCTAAAAATGCTTCACTACACACCTTAGCTCTCCGGCGTCTAAATGTAAACAAACGCCATCGGTGGCGTCCACTGTAATGATACAAAGTACAGTAGCGTATCTAGTCGACATTATTATAATTATGTCGATATTTTTTGGCATCACATTTTCTTTCGTTTTTTTTTCCAATTTATATTATGTTTATGAACTCAAGAAATATGTCCCTGGACACATGAGGACTTTGAATATGACTGACGTATAGTCCTGTACCGACTTGGTACCGGATTGATACCTAAATTTCTGGTATCATCCAAAACCAATGTAAATAATCCAAACAGAAGAAAAAAATTATTATTAAATCTTAACAGAAGTGTAGAAAGAGAAAGTAATCAGATATTAACAGTAAATGGACAAATAGATTAATAATTAATTTTCTGCGGGTTGTTTTTAATAATTTTGACGAAATAATAGAATGGAAAATGACAGAATATGTTACGGCATATGTCAGCAGACTAAATAGGAGCCGTTGTTTGCTTACTTACAACTAAAAAACAAGTTTTTTAGTATGTTCACTATTTTATTTTAGACGATGGAATTCTCTTTACAACAGAAAAATATTGTAGAAATATATTCCAATTGAAAAAAATATATACAGACAGAACAATAAGCTCATATGGACAGCCTTAAGTGTTTACATTGTGCTTTACATTTATCATTTTATTATTATTATCTTTGATTTTTTATTTGTTTTGTATTATCCTGTGAGGTCTATATCAGTGGTCCCCAACCTTTTTGTATCCGCGGACCGGTCAATGCTTAATAATTTGTCCCGCGGCCCAGGGGGGTGGGGGAATCCTTTTTTTTTTAATTATTTTTTTTATTTTATTTTATTTTTTTCTTTGTCATGAAAAAGGGACGTTTTTGTCATGAAAAGGGGAGGTTTTTGTGGTTGGTGCACTAATTGTAAGTGTATATTGTGTTTTTTATGTTGATTTAATAAAAAAAATATTTTATTTTATTTATTTATTTATTTATTTATTTTTTAATAAAAATGAATAAAAAATTATTCTGCGGCCCGATACCAATCGGGCCACGGCCGATAGTATAAACCGATTTTGTCCGGTTTATACTTCATAAAGTTTTGCACTTGTTGTTTTTTTGGTGTGTTTTTTGTTTGTTTGCATCATATTTGGATGTATTTGTTTGGTTTGTATGCTTGTGAATCTGGGCTATTCATTAAGTAAGATGACTTGTTATTGTTGAAGGGGGCAGGAAATATAAGATTTTCTTCATCCTGTTTCTTCTCAAGCATAGGTGTGTAAATATGTGTTGAGTTGCTAAAGTTTAATTGTCTATTGATGTAAAATGCACATCAATGAAGGAGATATTGAAACATTTAAAGGGGAACATTATCACCAAACCTATGCAAGAGTCAATATGTACCTTGATGTTGCAGAAAAAAGACCATGTATTTTTTTAACCGATTTCCGAACTCTAAATGGGTGAATTTTGGCAAATTAAACGCCTTTCTGTTTATCGGTCTTGTAGCGATGACGTCAGAACGTGACGTCACCGAGGTAATACAGCCGCCATTTTCATTTTCACATTACAAACACCGGGTCTCAGCTCTGTTATTTTCCGTTTTTTTCGACTATTTTTTGGAACCTTGGAAACATCATGCCTCGTCGGTGTGTTGTCGGAGGGTGTAACAACACTAACAGGGAGGCATTCAAGTTGCACCACTGGCAATAAATCTGCCGCCAGACCCCCATTGAATGTGCCAGAGTGTCTGCACATTTTACCGGCGATGCTAAGACAGACATGGCACAGAGATGTATGGATAACCTGCAGATGCATTTGCAACTATTAAGTCAACGAAATCACGAAGGTGAGTTTTATTGATGTTGTTGACTTATGTGCTAATCAGACATATTTGGTCGCAGCATGACTGCCAGCTAATCGATACTAACATGCGACGCTAATCGATGCTAACATGCTATTTAGGCTAGCTCTATGTACATTTGAAACTAGATACCGAAACAAACACTTACCAATCGACGGATTTAAGTTGCTCCAGTGTCACATGATGCGAAAGTCCTGATCGTTTGGTCCGCACATTTTACCGCCGATAATAAGGCAGCCATGATATGGGCCACTGCATTAGGTACACCCATGCTATGGCCGAATAGCGTCAATAGCTATTCGCTCAATAGCTTCAGTTTCTTCTTCAATTTCGTTTTTGCTATCTGCCTTCATACTCCGACCATCTGTTTCAATACATGCATAATCTGTTGAATTGCTTAAACCGCTGAAATCCGGGTCTGAATCCGGGCTAATGTCGCTATATCTTGCTGTGGTAACCGCCATGTTGTTTGTACTGGCAGCCCTGCATGACGTCACAGGGAAACGGACACGCGCATCGAAAATAGCGAAAATCCAGATCTTTAAAGCTTGTTTTAGGGATATTCCGGGGGGTGTAAAATTTTGAAAAAAACCTGGAAAAATAAAACAAGCCACTGGGAACTGATTTTTATTGTTTTAAACCCTTTTTGAAATTGTGATAATGTTCCCCTTTAAGGGCAAACTTGCAATAAAAAAGATTTGTTTAAAGGACCCTAAGATGTGTTGTTATAATAAAGCCAATAATTACATTTTTTGTGGTCCCTTTTATTTAGAAAAGTACCGAAACGTATCGAAAAGTATCGAAATAATTTTAACAAAAATAGTGGTATCGGGACAAAACTAGTTTAAATACATGCAAACCTTATTTTGTTGTTTCACTACTTCACATTAAAGGTAGCTCAGCACTTAGCATGGCTTTCTTGTCATCTTTTGCAGTATTTTGCTGATATTCAGCATTAAACAAAACCGAACCCTCCAAATGCGCCTGGTGAGAATAATTATGGGTGAATATTTTTGATGAGATGAGGAAGTCTCATTGTTACAGAGTGTCGGGTTCCTTTTGTGTTTGCCTTTTCATTAAGTGAGCTGTGAGGTCGGCGACCTCGCCTTGACAAAAGCTTTGACCTTACCCTCGCACGCCTGACCAATGGTATTGACAGACGTATCAGGACTCGCCAATTCTCCCTGCAGAAGAAACATTACGGTTTTGACACGTCAACGTTTAATGCATGCACGCTTCTTACTTGGCACACCTCACATACTGCTATAAAAGGAGAATTAGAGCTGCAAGAGAAATATATTTGTTGTGATTTAAATAGTGCATGTGAGTGCTGTGAGGGATCAATAGTTAGTATATGGGACGGCGGGACATGTCATTGCCTAAAGGACAGGTCGTGAGTAATGAGTCGCACGGCAAGGAAAGGACGAGAAGAGTGTGCACGGTCCCCGTTTTGGACTAAAGTTCCCACTTCTTCTTTTTCTATTCATCTTTAAACCACATAATGCAGTGCTATTTCAACATAAGAGTGTTTTAAGAATTATTTTTTTTGTTATGATTAATGTTGCAAGCATAAAATGGCACATTAACATGGCCACTGCCCAAAAACATCCATCCATTTTCTACCGCTTGTCCCTTTAGGGGTCACGAGAGGGTCGCTGGAGTCTTTTTCAGCTGCGTTCTGGAGGAAGGCAGTGTACACCCTGGACAAGTCGCCATGCCCAAAGCAAAAGAGCGCACAGTTATATAAGACACACTCGTGAAACTCGAGAAAAAAATGTTTGTTTCCATATGTTATCACAGTGGTTCTCAACTTTTTTTCAGTGATGTGCCCCCTGTCAACATTTTTTTAATTCAAGTACCCCCTAATCCAGGGGTAGGGAACCTATGGCTCTAGAGCCAGATGTGGCTCTTTTGATGACAGCACCTGGCTCTCAGATAAATCTGAGCTGACATTGCTTACCACGATAAGTAATTAATTATTCAGCTGGTAATCACAGTGTCAAAAATAACATTAAAAATGCAAACCATTCTCATGCATTTTCATCGATATATACGGTTTTTACCGCACCTGTTCAACAAGTCGGATTAATGGTAAGAAGCATTTTATTTATTTTTGGTTAGCCTCAGAATAACAATGTTATTAAAAAGAATAAGAGACGTATCATACTCTTGCTTAAAAATGCACACATGTAGTTGTATTGAGTGTTAAAAATGTTTTATATATGGCTCTCACGGATATACTTTTATAAATATTTGGCTTGTATGGCTCTCTCAGCCAAAAAGGTTCCCGACCCCTGCCCTAATCAGAGCAAAGCATTTTTGGTTGAAAAAAAGAGCTAAAGAAGTAAAATACAGCACTATGTCATCAGTTTCGGATTTATTAAATTGTATAACGGTGCAAAAATATTGATCATTTGTAGTGGTCTTTCTTGTAGTATTTGGAAAAAAAGATATACAAATAATTAAAAACGTGTTGAAAAAGAAATAAGTGATTCAATTATAAATAAAGATTTCTACTCATAGAAGTAATCAACTTAAAGTGCCCTTTTTGGGGATTGTAATAGAGATCCATCTGGATTCATGAACTTAATTCTAAACATTTCTTCACAAAAAAAGAAATCTTTAACATCAATGTTAATAGAATATGTCCACAAAAAATCGAGCTTTCAACACTGAATATTGCATTGTTGCATTACTTTTCACAGTTTATGAACTTACATTCATATTCTGTTAAAGTATTATTGAATGAATATTTTTATAAAGGATTTTTCAATTGTTGCTATTTTCAGAATATCTAAAAAAAATCTCACGTACCCCTTGGCATACCTTCAAGTATCCCCAGGTGTACGCGTACCCCCATTTGAGAACCACTGTGTTATCCTAACCAGACTATAAGCTGCAGGTATATCCGATGCAAAATTAGTTATTTATACAAAAACATTTTTTTAATGTTTATTTAAATATGGCAATTGCTTCCAAACAGTGCCTGTAACATGGTAGTAAAACGGCTGATCAAACAAAACAGAAGTCATCGTCTTGGACCCACGAGCTCAGGGGTCAGCAACCCAAAATGTTGAAAGAGGCATATTGGACCAACAATACAAAAAATCTGTCTGGAGCCTTGGTGTTATAATGAAGGCAACACATGATATAAGTGTTTATTTTAGCTATAGTAGGCTACTATCAAAATTACTTTGAAAGCCTTATGTAAGTCTTATAATGAAGGCTACACATGGCGTGAGTGTCTATGTTAGCTATATTAGCCTACTATCAAAATTACTTTGAAAGCCTTGTATGAGTCTTATAATGAAGGCAACACATGATGTAAGTGTCTATATTAGCTATAGTAGGCTACTATCAAAGGCTGACGCAAGTCTTTGTTGACAGAAATGTTGTATTTTAATTTTTATTCTCCACATTTTTGCAACATTGGAATTCATTTGTAAAATGGATGCTTCTCACAGGATGAGATAACTTTTGGAAATTACTGGCTTATAGTGGCCAAAGGTATAAATGTATATGTCGAAGTTTAAGAAAATGGCAGGCTGTTTTCTTCTAATGGATTTATTACAATATTTGCAAGCTGGGTAACGTTTGCTGTGGTCTGGAACAACATGGCACACAAACAATGAGAAATCCAGCCAATATTATATACAGATAATGTACATCAGACATGCAAATATAAATTAAATACACAGATGACATCCATCCATCCATTTTCTACCGCGTATTCCCTTTTGGGGTGGCGGGGGGCGCTGGCGCCTATCTCAGCTACAATTGGGCCAAAGGCGGGGTACACCCTGGACAAGTCGCCACCTCATCACAAGGCCGATGCATTGATCCGTCTTTTCCTGTTTTACATTCAAGAACTTGAGCTTCAAGGTTAGCATGACCTATTCAATCCTTTATGTAGGCACGGATCAGTTAGCTTCTGGTTGAATTTTGGACCACTCCTCTTGACAAAATCGGTGCGGTTCAGCTAATTTTTTGTAGTTTTCTGTCATGGACTTGTTTCTTCAGCATTGTCCACGCATTTAAGTCAGGACTTTGGGAAGGCAATTCTAAAACCGTAATTCTAGCCTGATTGAGCCATTCCTTTGCCACGTTTGACTTGTATTTGGGGTCATTGTCCTGTTGGAACACCCAACTGCGCCCAAGACCCAACCTCCGGGCTGATGATTTTAGGTTGTCCTGAAGAATTTGGAGGTAATCCTCCTTTTTCATTGTCCCTTTAAAGGACCGGTATCATTGGCAGCAAAACAGGCCCAGAGCTTAATACTTCCACCACCATGCTTTACGGTAGGTGTGGTTTTCCTGGGATTAAAGGCCTCAACGCTTCTCCTCCAAACATATTGCTCGGTATTGTGGCCAAACTGCTCAATTTACGTTTCATCTGACCACAGAACTTTCTTCCAGTGCATGGGTGTCAAACTCTGGCCCGCGGGCAGAATTGGGCCCACCGTGTAATTTAATTTGGCCCTTGAGGCAATATCAAATTAACATTACAGCTGGCCCGCCGTTAATACACAGCAGCGGTGCCGCTGTAACACCGCAATTTCTCACACTTGCCAATCCTCCCGAAGTTCGGTGCCCCTCCCGAAAATCTCCCGGGGCAGGCATTCTGCCGATTTCCACCCGGACAACAATATTGAGGGCGTGCCTTAAAGGCACTGCCTTTGGCATTCTCTATAACATGTCGTCACGTCCGCATTTCCTCCATATAAACAGCGTGCAGGCCCGCTCGCATAATAAATGCAGCTATTACACACACATAAGTGAATGCAAAGCATACTTGGTCAACAGCCATACAGGTCACACTGAGGGTGGCCGTATAAACAACTTTAACAATGTTACAAATATGCGCCACACTGTGAACTCACACCAAACAAGAATGACAAACACATTTCGGGAGAGCATCTGCACTATAACATAACATAAACATAACAGAACAAATACCCAGAACCCCCTTGCAGCACTAACTCTTACGGGACGCTACAATATATTTTGATATTTACCTCAGAAGGCTGCAAATTCAAAAGAGGCATTAAATTTGTATTTAAATTTTATTTGATATGCCATTGATATTTTTTAATTATTATTATTATTATTATTATTTGAAACTCGAATTTGCAGGTCACTATAAAGTTATATAAGCCTTGCTTGTTCAATGTTCAATGCAAAACTTGTTTGGGTCCCTATTAAAAGGTTAATTTGTTCAACTTTGGCCCGCGGTTTTGTTCAGTTTTAAATTTTGGCCCACTCTGTATTTGGGTTTGACACCCCTGCTCCAGTGGGTCTTATCTTTGTCCATGTGATGTCAAATGAAGCATTATGATTTGTACATTTGTGCTAGTTCTATTTTCAAACAAAGAAAACAATCTGAAATTGGGAGTAGATTTCCATCCAAGCTTGAGTTTTAATTTCTTGTAAATACAGCACAATCAAACATATGCAGTGAGCTTGTATTGTCTTTATACCCAGACTTACATAAAGTGCAGTTCCCCTTTAAGACCTCTGTCATTGAATGAATGGAGTTTGCCTGATATCCCTGCCTCGAACCCCGCGTCTCGCCTTCCGTCATTCCCCTCCGTGCAATCGTCTTTCTCTCCCAAACCACCGTACTGAGATCACTCCCCCATCTTTGTGCAAATGTGTAATCTTCTAAAGTTGGCTCAGTCCGTGGCATACTGAAGCCAATTCAGGCTGATGAGCTATAAATCTGGCTGCGCTGACCACTTACCTCATAGGGGTCAGCAATAGACACAGGAAGGGAGGGAGAGGGGGGTTTGCATTGTGTATGTGAGAGTAGCTTGCACCCAGTGAGAACTGTCCGACCAGCACGCCTGATAACACACACTTACAATCCATCAAACTGAGTTTAAAAATTAAGCCATAACTAAAAAACCAGGGTGGTGACCTAAAGCTTTTCTTCGGATCACCGATTCAGTTTGAATAGGAACGACTTGATGAACACTCGTTTGACTCACCCGACGGGAATGCGTGTTTACCGACTGTTTAAAAGTGAATTACAAGGCAATTATGTGGAATTCTAGCATAGAACGCATGTTTGGCATTTACGGTTGGATGTTTTTTTTTAAGTCTTTATGTCAAAAATATGAGCTTGCGTTATAATTCAAGCTTTTGCATTTATTTTTGTTGCACACTCGATCAAACAGTAAAACAGGCATGTTTTAAAGCAGGTTTCGACAAAGATTGCATATTTATTTATTTATCTGTGGCAACGGAGGAAGGTAAGGCAGGGAAAAAAACAATTAAAACATAAAATCCATCCATCCATCCATCCACTTTCTACCACTTGTCCCAAAATAAATATTATTTTATTTGTAAATTGAATTGTGTTGAAAATGTATCTATGCATGATGGCAAATGTACGAAGCCCCTAAAGCAGACTTGGTCAAATTCAATCTATAAATCAATCAATGTCTATTTATATAGCCCTAAATCACAAATGGACTGTACAAACCATTACGACTACAACATCCTCGGAAGAACGCACATAAGGGCAAGGAAAACTCACACCCAGTGGGCAGGGAGAATTCACACCCAGTGGGATGCCAGTGACAATGCTGACTATGAGAAACCTTGGAGAGGACCTCAAATGTGGGCAACCCTACCCCTCTAGCGGACCGAAAGCAATGGATGTCGAGCGGGTCTAACATGATACTGTGAAAGTTCAATCCATAGTGGCTCCAACACAGCCGCGGGAGTTCAGTTCAAAGAGGATCCAAGACAGCAGCGAGAGTCCCGTCCAAAGGAAACCATCCCAAGTGGAGGCGGATCAGCAACGTAGAGATGTCCCCAACCGATACACAGGCGAGCGGTCCATCCTGGGTCCCAACGAGCGGTCCATCCTGGGTCTCGACTCTGGACAGCCAGTACTTCATCCATGGTAATCGGACCACACCCCCTCCACAAGAGAGAGGGGACATAGGAGAAAAAGAAAAGAAGCGGCAGATCAACTGGTCTAAAAAGGAGGTCTATTTAAAGGCTAGAGTATACAAATGAGTTTTAAGGTGAGACTTAAATGCTTCTACTGAGGTAGCATCTCGAACTGTTGCCGGGAGGGCATTCCAGAGTACTGGAGCCCGAACGGAAAACGCTCTATAGCCCGCAGACTTTTTTTGGGCTTTAGGAATCACTAATAAGCCGGAGTCTTTTGAACGCAGATTTCTTGCCGGGACATCTGGTACAATACAATCGGCAAGATAGGATGGAGGCCTGGGGGCCACATTTGGCCCGTTGAGCTTTTCAATCTGGCCCGCCGGACATTCCCAAATAATTTTTTTAGATGTTTAAGATGTCAAGTGTAGCTGCCATTATGATGTGCAGTCATGTTTTCTAATGACCGTAAGTCTCCAACTACACAAAGTATTTCAATGGTTGAAATCTGCGTTTATGGATGATATACCAGTTACTATGGTCATCGAATTAGTTACTATGGTCATCTAATTAGTTGCTATGGTAATCTACGTCACAGCAGCTCAAACGAGGCACCAAGCAGTGTGGGTGGGAAGTGTTTCCACAGACGCAGAAGGAGATTTTTACAACAAAAAGTTCTAAAGCTTAGTGATATATAGAATTGAATAGAAAAGAAGGTACTTTATTGATCCCTTGGGGAAATTCAGTAAATAGCATACATATCAGATTGTAGGTGGGTTTATTTTGTACCCTTCGCGATTATATTACACAGTTTGTTGCATTTTTGTTGCGTTTCACTGGATTATAAAATATGGTGATCGGAAGGCGGTGTGACGTTCATATTTTGTCAATATTCAGTGTTTTATCGTTCATATAAAAATGTAAAATTACATTACGTTTTTTTAAGGCGGTCTGTCATAATGTTTTTAGCATTCAATCCGACATTATCGTGAGGTTTTGTATTAGTGTTCCTAAAGATAGATACACCGGCCCCCAGACACATTTTTTTCTCTAAATGTGGTCTCCCGAGTCAAAATAATTGCTCAGGCCTGCCTTGAAGGGACATGGAGGGGGAAAAAAATATTTTGCCAAATCTGGTTTAATGTTTTTTTTCCTATGTTAGTGAACCGGAAGTGAAACAGACACAGCAATGGAGGAACGGGAGCCTACCCGTCATCTGTGCTCTGTTGTGGGACCATAATACAATTTGATGTGTTTATATGTTAGGCCAATACTAAAATAGAAATCCTCCATCACTTTGTCTGTTTCACTTCCGATGGATGGATAGATGGATAGATGGATAGATAGATAGATAGATAGATGGATACCTGTAGGTAGATAGATAGATGGATAGATAGATGTCTTGGTGATCATGTTTAGTTTGGCTATGTTCTGTTTGGTTTTTGCACTCTGTCATTTGCTGTTTATTCACTCCATGCTTTGTTTCCATGACAACCCATTAGTTTCCACCTGTCATGTCACGCACCTGATTCATTTGGACTCACGCACCTGTTAAACACCACAGCACTATTTAAGCCTGTGATTGCCAGGCAGTCAGCATGGCGAAATCACCCGCTACACACCCTTGTTATTAATGCTGATGATCCAAGCTGCGCTTTTTCATGCTCATTTCGTGTGTTTTCATTTTTTGTCCAAAGTTCTGCCTTTGTGCTAGTTTTTGTTTTCAGAGTCAAGTTTTGTACTTCCGCTGTGAGCGCTTTCTGTTTATACCCTTTGTTTTTGTAGTACTTTCGAGTTAATGTTCAAAGATGGCGTTACCTTTACATCGTGTCCGATCCAGTCGCTTTGCACCACGGGAAAACAAACGGCACCACAGTCCACGTCATGACAATAGTTTATTGATTCCTTCAGGAAAATTAGAATTCCAGTAGCAGTGTAGAGAGTTGAGATCGAATTTAAAAAGTAAATAATGGGGGTAAAAATGGAAGCAAAATAGGAAAATATTACAATAAGAATACAAATAAAAAGCAACAATGAGAATAAAAATATAATAGTAAAATAAGAATATATCAAGAGAAACTAGGCAGCAGTTCACCATTATTGTGTGTTTACTTCCGGTTCACTGACATAAAAAAAAACCTTTTGCGAGATCTCGCAAAAAGATTTGTGAGATCTCGTAAAACACCCATGTCCCTTTAGGGGAAATTTACAAAGATTATTTCGAGGGTTGAAAACCATTTTCTGAGTTTGCGGCAGGTCTCCCCGCCCCACTTAGGCCCCTTCTACTCTAAGGCTATCCAGGCTATATCCCACCTAACCTTATCCTTGTCCACACACACAATGCCAACATTTAATGCAAATCTTCGGTCACCACACGATTCAATTTGATTTGGTTCTTCGGGGTAACAATTCGATTCAGAATCAATTCTCGATTCAAAACGACTCTCGAGTCAATATTTGATTTCATAAAAATAGATTAATAAGACTAAGTTTTGTTTTCTTATTTAATCAAAAGTGAATAATTCTCCTCTTTTTCTTATTGTGTGAGCCAACGGTATTATTATTTATTCCAGTATAATCGGTAATCTAGTAGGAGCTGGACGAAGTAGCTGGGGAGTGGGAAGTCTGGGCTTCCCTGCTTAGGCTGCTGCCCCCGTGACCCGACTTTGGATAAGAGGAAGAAGATGGATGGCATAATAATTAAAAACAAGTAAACAAGGGCAGTGTACATCAAACCTCCTAATAGAGAGTGCCAACAATCAAAGACCAACTGAGGGTGGTAGGTAGGAGCTGACTCTGCACCCTGGAGCTACAGGTACAACACAACATTTGCATATTATTACTACGTCGTCTCCCCATCATATTCAGGCTCTTATGTGGGATTGAATTAGAAAAAAATAACACAATTCATTTTCGCTTTTAAAAAAAAAGGTAGGTAGAGAACTAAAGAGAACTATGGGCTGACCTTGACTGTCAGACTCAGGCTTTGCTCTGGTGAGCCCAGAGAATACCCTGAAGTTTCTCCCACCAAATGTCAGCCAGCCCTGCTATCTGACCTAATCTCAAATGTGTCTAATTTTCCTTTTTTTTTTGGCTCATTTGTAGCTCGTAGTGTATTTTCTTTAAAGGCCTACTGAAACCCACTACTACCGACCACACAGTCTGATAGTTTATATATCAATGATGAAATATTAACATTGCAACACATGCCAATACGGCCTTTTTAGTTTACTAAATTGCAATTTTAAATTTGCCGCGAAGTGTCGTGTTTAAAACGTCGCGGTACGATGACGCGTGCGTTTGACGTCACCGGTTGTAGCGGACATTGTTTTCCAGCCCGATCCAAGCTATAAGTAGTCTGCTTTAATCGCAAAATTACACAGTATTCTGGACACCTGTGTTGCTGAATCTTTTGCAATTTGTTCAATTAACAATAGAGAAGTCAAAGTAGAAAGATGCAGGTGGGAAGCGGTGTATTGCAGCTGTCTTTAGCAACTCAAACACTTGTTTAAAATTCCCGACGGTGAAGCTTTACTATGGATCAGAGCGGTCAAGCGAACATGGATCCCGACCATATGTCAACCGGCAGGTTTCGGTGAGGAAATGTGGTGATAAGTCGGCTCTTACCGGAGACATGAACGGAGCTTGCGTCCTCCTGCAGCTGCATGGCTTCACTCAGAGACACTGGCGGTCACCACACCCGTGGCCACACCCCTCCGAGTTTCAAGTACCATATAATCTCATTAAAACACTAGTAACACAATAAGCAGATAAGGGATTTTCCAGAATTATCCTAGTAAATGTGTCTAATTACATCTGAATCGCTCCCACTGCCCTCGCCTTTTTTTTTTTTTCTAGTCCTTCACTGTCAATATCCGCATCCACGAATCTTTCATCCTCGCTCAAATTAATGGGGAAATCGTCGCTTTCTTGGTCCGAATCGCTCTCGCTGCAGGTGTCCATGATTGTAAACAATGTGCGGATGTGAGGAGCTCTACAACCAGTGACGTCACGCGCACAACGTCTGCTACTTCCGGTACAGGCAAGGCTTTTTTTATTACCGACCAAAAGTTGCGAACTTTATCGTGGATGTTCTCTACCAAATCCTTTCAGCAAAAATATGGCAATATCGCGAAATGATGAAGTATGACATATAGAATGGACCTGCTATCCCCGTTTAAATAAGAAAATCTCATTTCAGTAGGCCTTTAACTTTGAATTTGTGTTGCATTTCTTTTTTGTATAAAAAGCGCTTTGTAAATAAATATAAGTATTACCTACCGACTGAGCAGGCTTTTTTAAGTGGAAGTACACATTCTGTGCCTCGCTTTTTAAACCCACAGCAGGGTTTTAGTCATCTTGCGAGCGCACATTAGCCACGGTGAACTAGTGCATGTCATTCCACTGACAGAAAATGAAGATGAAATGAAAACGTAGCTCCCAGTAAGAGCTTGGAACCTTGTGGTCCGGCGACAATTTCTCAGGGAATACATGGTTGCTTGAGGTTTTGCGGGCTGGACGCGAGTCCGGCCCGTTCGAGTGCATGCTGTTTCCACCAAGCACAGGCAAGTCCCACTCCACGTCTGTTTCTTTTTCCAATTGCATGAATATTAACACATGATAATGAAGGACACGGAGAGAGAGAGAGAGAGAGAGAGAGGCCTTTTTTCTCCCGTTTCTCACACCGGGGTCTTCCCCTCTGTACCTCTCCGCCCGGCGCTTCCTGTGACAATCTAAACCAGATGCCACGGGTCAGGGAGTTAAGGACGAGGGCGACGGCGGTACTGATGTGCGAGTGGACGTCAGCGTCCAGACATGTGGGGCTGGGATTCGGAAGGGATCAAAAGTCACGGTGGGCGAAGGGGACGTGCCAAAGCTGGAAGTCAATCGTGAGAGGTTGGGGGTGTTGGTCGGGGGATTGAGGGGGCACGGGTCATTAATTTGCTGTCCTTTGTTTTGTCAGTTTGTTTTCATGATGGTCGGCCTGAAAGTAAAAGCGGTCAAGCTGAAAATTGTCTGCCTGCTCTGCGGCGTGTCCCCCCCCCCTTAGGGCTGACCAAGCCCACCACCCCCCCAACCCTAGGGATGAGGGGCTATGTTGAGACAAGCGAGGAGCCGCACTGGGGTGTGCAGGGGTTTGGGGGCAGCCGGGGGTCGACCCCACCACTTCCCTTGCATACTTCGACCCAGATTGATCGCAGATTACAGGTATTAGCAATCCAGCAGTCTTTTCTCGCGCCGTGTCCCTCGGCTCTCCGCTTCACTTTGTCCGCTGACAAGCAATCAGTGTGGAGAGATAAGACCTCACACGGCCAATTAATAGCAGGAAACGAGTGCGAGCAGTAAAGCACTAATCAATGCACGCTCATGAACGGGCCGAGCGAGGTGTTTGCTCGTTCAGTCAAGGAAACAATGCTTTGAACTCAACATCTGGACGTTCAAAGTTCACAAAGTGGGATCCCTTAAACAATACATATAGGGTCTGATGTTGTGATCCGTCGCCCGGATCATATATGGTTTTGGTTTTTGAGTCCTTTTGTGATTTGTCGATCGTTTTGGACTCTTCCTGTTCTTAGTTTTTGCACTTCCTGTTTGTATCTGGTTTCCATGGGTTCTCATTTGTCCCACCTGCTACTTGTTTCCTTAAAAACACCTGTTGGTAATTGTTTACTTCTGTATTTAAGCCCGCCTTCTACTTTTGTTCGTTCTTGGTCCGTTGTTTGCTTCTTAATGAAATTAAACAATGGATGTCCGTTAATTTTTTGCAACTTAACGCCAAAAAAACGGAAATGCTGATTATCGGTCCTGCTAGACACCGACCTCTATTTAATAATACAATTGTAACATTTGACAACCAAATAATTAAACAAGGTGACTCGGTAAAAAATCTGGGTATTATCTTTGACCCAACTCTCTCCTTTGAGTCACACATTAAAAGCGTTACTAAAACGGCCTTCTTTCATCTCCGTAATATCGCTAAAATTCGCTCCATTTTGGCCACTAAAGACGCTGAGATCAGTATCCATGCGTTTGTTACGTCTCGCCTCGATTAATGTAACATATTATTTTCGGGTCTCCCCATGTTTAGCATTAAACGATTACAGTTGATACAAAATGCGGCTGCTAGACTTTTGACAAGAACAAGAAAGTTTGATCATATTAGGCCTATAATGGCTCACCTGCACTGGCTTGCTGTGCACTTAAGATGTGACTTTAAGGTTTTTTTACTTACGTATAAAATACTACACGGTCTAGCTCCATCCTATCTTGCCGATTGTATTGTACCATATGTCCCGGCAAGAAATCTGCGTTCAAAAGACTCCGGCTTATGAGTGATTCCTAAAGCCCCAAAAAACTCTGCAGGCTATAGAGCGTTTTCCGTTCGGGCTCCAGTACTCTGGAATGCCCTCCCAGTGACAGTTTGAGACGTTACCTCAGTAGAAGCATTTACGTCTCACCTTAAAACTCATTTGTATACTCTACCCTTTAAATAAACCTCCTTTTTAGACCAGTTGATCTGCCGCTTCTTTTCTTTTTCTCCTCTGTCCCCCCCTCCCTTGTGGAGGGGGTCCGGTCCGATGACCATGGATGAAGTACTGGCTGTCCAGAGTCGAGACCCAGGATGGACCGCTCGTCGGGACCCAGGATGTACCGCTCGCCTTTGTATCGGTTGGGGACATCTCTACGATGCTGATCCGCCTCCGCTTGGGATGGTTTCCTGTGGACGGGACTCTCGCTGCTGTCTTGGATCCGCTTTGAACTGAACTCTCGCGGCTGTGAGGGAGCCACTATGGATTGAAATTTCACAGTATCATGTTAGACCCGCTCGAGCTCGACATCCATTGCTTTCGATCCCCTAGAGGGGGGTGGGGGGGGTGCCCACATTTGAGGTCCTCTCCAAGGTTTCTCATAGGCATCATTGTCACTGGCGTCCCACTAGGTGTGAATTCTCCCTGCCCACTGGGTGTGAGTTTTCCTTGCCCTTATGTGGGTTCTTCCGAGGATGTCGTAGTCGTAGTGGTTTTTACAGTCCTTTGAGACATTTGTGATTCAGGGCTATATAAATAAACATTGATTGATTGATTGATTGATTGATTGATGCAACAAGTCACGTTTGTTTCTCGGTTTTGTATTTACTCTGTGCTAAGTTCCGTCTTAGCTTCCGTGCGTTCGGCACACTATTTTGTACTCTGTTGTCCACCTGCTAAGTTCCGTCTTAGCTTCCGTGCATTCGGCACACAACCCTTGGACTCTAAACTCTCTGCTTGCTAAGTATTAGCACTAGCTTTCCGTGCGTAGGCACGTGATTTATACATCCTTTTTGTCAGTGTTTATTTTATAATTTTTTATATTAAACAAGCTCCTACCTGCAATCCTGCCTGATTGGGTATAAAAACAGCTTCTCAAAAAATGCTCAGTCTTTCACAAGAAAGGATGGGGCGAGGCACACCCCTTTGACTGTTGAACGACTGAAGCTCTACATAAAAGAAGAATGGGAAAGAATTTCACTTTCAAAGCTTCAACAATTAGTTTCTTCAGTTCCCAAACGTTTATTGATGTCATGTCTGATCATGTTTTTGTTTACCCATGTGTTGTTTGACCTTTGGACTCTTTAGGTTCCTGTTTTTTTTTTTCACTCCCTTGTTTTGTTGCCATGGTTGCAAATTGTGTCCACCTGTCTCTGATTAGTGCTCGCCCGCTCACCTGCTTCCCGAGCACTAATCGGAGGCCTTATTTAAGCTCGTATTTGCCAGTCAGTCACCCTGGCGTCATTGTGATCTTTTCTTGCTCTGTGCTGACTATTTTCATGTTTTGTTGCCATGGTTGCAAATTGTGTTTACCTGTCTCTGATCGGTGCTCGCCCGCTCACCTGCTTCCCGAGCACTAATCAGAGGTAGTATTTAAGCTCGTCTTTGCCAGTCAGTCGCCCTGGCATCATTGTGATCTTTTCTTGCTCTGTGCTGACTATTTTCATGTTTTGTTGCCATGGTTGCAAATTGTGCCATGGTTGCAAATTGTGTCCACCTGTAGTCGGGGCGGCATAGCTCGGTTGGTAGAGCGTCTGTGCCAGCAACTTGAGGGTTGCAGGTTCGATTCCCGCTTCCGCCATCCTAGTCACTGCCGTTGTGTCCTTGGGCAAGACACTTTACCCACCTGTTCCCAGTGCCACCCACACTGGTTTAAATGTAACTTAGATATTGGGTGTCACTATGTAAAGCGCTTTGAGTCACTAGAGAAAAGCGCTATATAAATATAATTCACTTCAAATTCACTTCACCTGTCTCTGATTAGTGCTCGCCCGCTCACCTGCTTCCCGAGCACTAATCAGAGGCAGTATTTAAGCTCGCCTTTGCCAGTCAGTCACCCTGGCGTCATTGTGATCTTTTCTTGCTCTGTGCTGACTATTTTCATGCCTTGCCATAGTTTCGTGCTTCATGCCATGCCAAGTAGTTTTTTTTTAATTTATGTTCATAGTCTGTTTATGCGTTAGTTTTGTTCCTTAGCCCAAGTTGTGCCTCCACTGTGAGCGCTTTTTGTTTGTATCTTTTTTTAGTTCAAATTAAATCATGTTTTTACCTAAACGCCATGTCCCGAGTAGTCCGTCTGCCTTCCTGGGAGAACGACCCCTCAGCAAGGTGCGACCCCCACCATCGTGACAATTGAGTGTTGTTAAAAGAAAACGTGATGTAACACAGTCGTGAACATGCCCTTTCCCAACTACTTCGGCCCGTGTTGCAGCCATGAAATTCTAAGTTAGTTATTATTTGCAAAAAAAAAAACAAAGTTTATGAGTTTGAACATCAAATATCTTGTCTTTGTAGTGCATTCAACTGAATATGGGTTGAAAATGATTTGCAAATCATTGTATTCCGTTTATATTTACATCTAACACAAATTCCCAACTCATATGGAAACGGGGTTTGTAGATTAGTTACAGAGACGGTACACAAGAGGCATATTATCAAATGTGTTACATCACCAAAATAAAATGCTCTGTCCAGCACCTCCAATATTATGTTGCACACCCTCCTTATCAGCCTTCTTTACCATTTCTTCTCCCGACTTCTCTCCTCCCCCGGTCTCTTTTTCAGAGTGTTTGTAATGGTGTTGTCATTTCTGTCTCTGCTCCGAGAGGCCCGACGACTAAAGTTTCAAAACATGTAATTAGGGACTAAGTAGCAAGGTCGGTGCGGTTTTGGCTCTTCTACGTCCAGCAGGCCTGTCACCCGTCCCGCCACAGTCCCACTGCACTTATCTCCTCCGACCTTTCATTTTCCTTCACTTCTTAATGACATCTCATTTATTTCCGCCCCGCCTCCAGTCCTCGGTTTCGGTCCTTCCCTTACTTTCTTTTGCATCATGGTGTTGTCTTTGCCACCACTCCCGCCATCCTGGAAGAAGAAAGACTGATGCGTGAGCGTCTTTAAGGAGACGTTTAGCTTAATTGTAGTGTTTTCTCTTATAAATGGTTAATTGAGATGCCAGAGGGCAGCCTGGTTGAAAAGTCGATAAAAAAAAAAAAAAAGGTCCTCAGAATAGAAGTTTATAGAGGCTGTCGTATGTACATAATTAAACCCTGAAGGCACTTTAGAGGAAGAAGTCTGTAAAATAAATGATTATGCGAGAGGGAGAGACGGATAAGGAGAGAACGTGAACACAGTATTGCTCACCAATTATCAAAGAGGAATGAATACAATCAATTAAAACGCACCTATTGGTACGTTTTAAGCCATGAAAGCTCTTATGATTATGCTTTCTTCCTTACATAATCTCTGAAAACTCTGATGCAATTTAGGATTGTGTGAAGTCTTGTTGACCAAAAAAAACATACTGTAAATTTCAGGCTATAAGACACTTTTTTTTCCCCTTCACTATGACCCCTGCGGCTTATAAAACGGCGTGGCTAATTTATGCATTTTTTTGTTGTGGAAGGCATTAATACTATAGTTTTTTTTTTTTTAATGTTTTTTTTTTAACCAAGCAAACACACTGAGAAACTGTTTTATTGTTTGTGCTATGGATTTTTCACAGGTGCAAGCAACATTTGTAAGTTTTACTATATAACAAAACATTTTTATACTGACCAAACCGTCCCAGTTTTGAAGTCTGTAGGAGTGTTTTCATGCGTATATGTAATTTGTATCATAATGACACTAGCATTGTTAGCATTAGCTAATATGCTAGCAGCTTTACTAGTGTTGGTGTTAGTATTATTAACTATTATTAACTTATTAAATTAATTGCATTTTTTAAAATTGGTTCAGTTTTGTAAATTCACCAAATTGTCACCGTGGACTATTTGAGTCTGTTTAGCTGATGGGAGAGCTGAGTTCCGCAGCTTTTGTGTCCATGACGATGACTTCTGTTTTGTTTGCGAGAGGGAGAGATGGATAAGGAGAGAACGTGAACACGCTATTGCTCACCATTTATCAAAGAGGAATGAATATAATCAGTTAAAACGCACCCATCGACATGTTTTAAGGCACGGAAACTTATGATTATTGTTCCTTCCTTACATATCGGTAAAGTCTGAAAACTTAGGATTGTGTGAAGTTTTGTTTGACGAAACGTTGACCGTTTATTAACAAAAAAATATAGCGTAAATTTCAGGCTATAAGACATGTTTTTTCCCCCTTCACTTTGAACCCTGCGGCTTATAAAACAGTGTGGATAACTTATGCATTTTTCGTTGCGAACGGCAATAACACAATATTGTTGTTGTTGTTGTTGTTGTTTTAAACCATCAACTCACTGAAAAAGTGTTTTATTGTTTGTGCTATGGATTTTTAATAGGTCCAAGCAACACTTGTAAGTTTTACAACATAACTAAAATTGTTTATACTTACTAAACCATCCCATTTTTTATGTCTGTAGGAGTGTTTTCAAGCATATATGTACTTTGTAAGTTCTATCATAATGTTATAATTTTTTAGCATTAACTAATATGCTAACAACTTTTCAAGTGTCTGTGTTAGTATTATTAACTTAAAATTGCATTCTTTTTGTATTGGTTCAGTTTTGTAAATTCACCAAAATGTCACTGTGGACTTTTTGAGCCTGTTTAGCTGATTGGAGACCCGGCTTCCGCAGCTTTTGTGTCCATGACGATGACTTCTGTTTTGTTTGATCCGCCGTTTTACTGCCATGTTACAGACACCATTTGGAAACAATTAACGTAAGTAAATAAACATTTACAGAATCTTTCTTTGTAAATATTCATTTTGTAACGTGTCCACTGTGCTTAATAAATGGGGGGGAAAAATGCCTAAAATATAGTGGGTGCAGCTTATATACTGGTGCGCTCTATAATCGGTAATTTAGATGTTAACTAGATATAAATATATTTATAATATAGCGGTATTTTTTTTTTTTTTTTGTTCGTAAACAAGTCCACAAGGTCTGACACAGACCAAATCGTATAAAAAAATCGAAGCAATTTTTTCTGTCATTAATGAAATATTAGGGACGGATAAATATTGGGCTTATATGAAGAAACATGATGTAATTTCGCCATCAATCCAATAACACTAAAAAGTAATAACGATAAACGATTAAAAAAAAACAATTAAATGAGGCGAAATTTATTACAGCATTGATTAAACGTCATCAAAAAGCATGTTGTTTCAACCTCATGTCAGTACTTAATTCAACATGTTCTCAATATTGTTTTATTGTCTGATGCCTGCTGGGTAGGTTGTACACATCATTATTTATTTTTTTATATTTTTACATGGAATAAACAAAAAAACATATGAAGAAAAAAAAATAAAAGATGGGTATGTAAAAAGAAAAAGCTGAAATGTCCTAACTAATAAATAATTATATTATACTTAGTCTCCTCCAATCCAAAGCTGACATGATATCTTGTATTAGCATTCTTTTCAATAAAAAAAAAATATATATCACTATGATAGATACTGGCTCTTGTTTGAAAAAGTTTAGACACCCTTGAAATAAAGTATCAAAAAGTATCCACATTTTGATTTGAGAATCGATATTAAAGCAAAAAAATCTGGTTTCGGCTTTATCGATATTATAGTATACAGCAGTGTTTTTCAACCACTGTTACGTTGTTTCACACATTATGCACTTTCACCTATTTGGGTTAAAAATATTTTTTTGCAAACCAGTAATTAGAGCAAGGGTCGGGAACCTTTTTGGCTGAGAGAGCCAAACAGCCAAATATTTCAAAAAGTATTTCTGTAAGAGCCATATAATATTTTTCTTAACACTGAACACAACTAAACGTGTGCATTTTTAAGTAAGACCAACATTTCTAGGTTATAAGAAGTCTCTTATTCTTTGTAATAACATTGTTATTCTGAAGCTAACTGTGGAGGGGGCGTGGCCTGCAGCGAACTGGGGTGTGCCAGGACAGGCCTCGAAATCAGCGACAGGTGCATAGATGGTCCACCTGGGCCTTGATATCTAATCACCTGTCGCTCTGTTATAAGCACCAGCCAGTAGGAGAGACGGGGTTGGGGCTGGATTCAGAGCGCGAGCGAGAACGAAAGACAAAAATACAATTGCTGGACACCAACTGAGAGACTTATTGAAAAATAAGTCAATATTGTAACCCTGAAACAGGCTCTCATGTCGGTGCTTGGTGGTCTGAAGAACCCCCAGGAGGGCAAGCCCCACACTAACCAATAATAAATAAATAACTTCTTACCATTACGCAACTTTTTGAACAGGTGCGGTAGAAAACGGATAAATGGAATAAAAATGCATGAGAATGTTTTATATTTTGAACGTTATTTTTAACACTGTGATTACAAGTGGAATCATTCATTACTTCATGTTAAGTAATGTCAGCTCGGATTTATCCGAGAGCCAGATGCAGTCATCAAAAGAGCCACATCTGGCTCGCGAGCCATAGGTTCCCTACCCCTGAATTAGAGTCTGCAAGTTATTTGTTGTGTTTGAGTGTTGGTACTGTCTAGAGCTAGGCAGAGTAACAGTGTAATACTCTTACATATCAGTAGGTGGGAGCCGGTAGCTAAGTGCTTTGTAGATGTCAGGAACAGGTCGTGTGAGAAGACAATGTTTTGTCGTAATCACAATATGCAGGCGACAGCGGGAGGCAGTGTGCAGGTAAAAAGGTATCTAATGCTTAAACCAAAAATAAACAAAAGGTGAGTGCTCCTAAGAAAAGGCATTGAAGCTTAGGGAGGGCTATGCGGAACGAAACTAAAACTGAACTGGTTACAAAGTAAACAAAAACAGAATGCTGGACGACAGCAAAGACTTACAGCGTGTGGAGCAGAGACGCCATCCAAATTCTGATTGCTAAAACAAAGCAGGTGCGGGAAATTGCGCTCAAAGGAAGACATGAAACTTCAACCGGAAAATACCAACAAAACAGGAAAAGCCGCCAAAATAGGAGCGCAAGACAAGAACCAAAAACACACTGGAAAACAACTAAACACTCCAAATAAGTCACAGCGTGATGTGACAGGTGGTGACAGTACACCTACTTTGAGACAAGAGCTATAGTGATGCATGCTTGGTTATGGTTTAAAGTCATATCCAACAATTGCGACGACAACTTTTTAATGTCTACCGAGTTTTTTTTTTTTTTATCAATTCTGCTGGTGGTTTGACTCCGGATTTTTTCAATGACTTGGCTCAAAAAGGATTGAAACACACTGATATATAGTGCATAGTACATGTCTTAATAAGCCATTTTAAAGACTTGATGTACGGCCATGGTAGCGTCGCAGTACAGGTTAATAATTTACCTTCTTGAACGTGTGTGTCCTACATAAGCGTGGAAATGGTTTCATGCATGGAAAAACAACACACACACACACACACACACACACACAACTCAGTTTTATGGTCACATCCAACTATAGGTAACAAGAGAACACGTTAAGGCCCTCCTGGCCTTATATAGGGATGTCCTGAGGTGTGTGTGTGTGTGTGTGTGTGTGTGTGTGTGTGTGTGTGTGTGTGTGTGTGTGTGTGTGTGTGTGTGTGTGTGTGTGTGTGTGTGTGTGTGTGTGTGTGTGTGTGTGCGTTCTGGAAATGCTTACTTAGTGGGGACATCGCTCTGTTTACACAGTCACCTTTAAGGGACCTCTGATGGTATGGGGACAAAAAAAGGGAAACCTTTTTAAATGATGGTCATTTTGAAGATGCCTAATTGATTGTTAAAATAGTAAAATAGCAGATTACGAGATAATCAGCAAGACTGGTTAAGTAGAACAGTTTTTTTAATGTTCTTTATGTTCAATGTTGTTAAGAATAAACAGTAAAAAGAAAAGTTTAAATGAGTTTGTAGTTTATTTCTGTGGTTCAAGGTTAAATAAGATAATCATTTTGTCAGGCTTGTCCCAGACAGTTTTGCTATGTTTTAGTTTTTCCTCTGCATTTGTCTTTATTTCCTGCTTGTTTCTCTGAGTGCTGTGTCCCCTCAGCTGTGGCTGATTGGCACCTGGCCACACCTGGTGTCAATCAGCCAGCTGCTATTTAGACCTGCTTTCTCCTCCAGTCAGTGCTGGATTATTGTCGCTAATACCTGTCGATGTCGTGCTCCTACTTGCCGCTGTTCCGGTAAGCCGTGGACTGCTTTCCGTCTTTTTGTTCCTAGTTCTTGTTTGCTGGTTCCTGTTCCCTGTTTCCAGTTTGTCCGTTCCTGGTTCCTGGTTTGTGTTTTTGTCTTCATTTCATAGACATTAATTTATGTTTTCCTACTCAATGCCTGGCTTCACGTGGCAGAGGGGTTAGTGCGTCTGCCTCACAATACGAAAGTCCTACAGTCCTGGGTTCAATTCCAGGCTGAGGATCTTTCTGTGTGGAGTTTGCATGTTCTCCCCGTGAATGCGCGGGTTCCCTCCGGGTACTCCGGCTTCCTCCCACTTCCAAAGACATGCACCTGGGGATAGGTTGATTGGCAACACTAAAAATTGGCCCTAGTGTGTGAATGTGAGTGTGAATGTTGTCTGTCTATCTGTGTTGGCCCTGGGATGAGGTGGCGACTTGTCCAGGGTGTACCCCGCCTTCCGCCCGATTGTAGCTGAGATAGGCGCCAGCGCCCCCCGCGACCCCGAAAGGGAATAAGCGGTAGAAAATGGATGGATGGATGGATACTCAATGCCTGCCACCATCTCAGCATCTTGGGGTTCGTCACCAACAACATCTGACACCTTTATTGATCCCACAACAGAGACATTTGGATTTCTTTGTTTACGTGTTTTAAATATTGGTAAAAGATCAAATTAATTTTCTTGAAAAGTGAAACGTGTTATCCTGGCATTACTAGTACTGTGATTCTGTCTGGCATCCATCCTTAGTTAAAACTAATATATTTTTCCAAAAACAAAATCTGGTTTAGTGTTCCTTAGGATGACATTTTCGTACAGCATGATTATAAAACATTCTTACCTTAAAGTATGATTCACTTTCAGAATCTTCCATCCTTCTATATATGATAGTTGGAGTTGCAGACAACTTCATTACTGCTAATTAGCAGTTTTCAGTAATGTGGCAGAAGAAGCAGGATTTGCTCTAACATTTAAGTCAGAGGTCCCCAAACTACGGATCCGGTCTGCCAGCTTCCAAAATACGGCCCGCGGGAAGTCCCAAGCTAAAATATTTTAATTTTAATTTAAATTCCGTATTTTACATTTTTTTTTAAATCTGTTCTTTTTAATCCATTTTATACTGCTTGTTACTCTGTGTCTCCTAGCCGCCCAGGCAAATCTTATTGTTTTCATAATGCATTTTTCCATTGATAATGTGACGTCATTGCGCTCGGAATATATATATTTATATTTATATATATAAAATGTGTCTAATAACATCTGAATCGCTCCCACTGCCCTCGTCTTTTTTTTTTCTTTCTTCTTCTAGTCCTTCACTCTCACTATCCTCATCCACAAATCATTCATCCTCGCTCAAATTAATGGGGAAATCGTCGCTTCCTCGGTCTGAATCGCTCTTTGATTGATTGATTGATACTTTTATTAGTAGATTGCACAGTTCAGTACATATTCCGTAAAATTGACCACTAAATGGTAACACCCGAATAAGTTTTTCAACTTGTTTAAGTCGGGGTCCACGTTAATCAATTCATGGTAAAAGCTCTAGCTGCTGGTGGCCTTGATTGTAAACAATGTAGCTCATAATAATGGGGAAATCGTCGCTTTCTCGGTCTGAATCGCTCTAGCTGCGGGTGGCCTTGATTGTAAACAATGTGAGGATGTGAGGAGCTCTACAACCAGTGACGTCACGCGCACATCGTCTGCTACTACCGGTACAGGCAAGGCTTTTTTATTAGCGACCAAAAGTTGCGAACTTTATTGTCGATGTTCTCTGCTAAATCCTTTCAGCAAAAATATGGCAATATCGCGAAATGATCAAATATGACACAAAGAATGGACCTGCTATCCCTGTTTATATAAGAAATTCTCATTTCAGTAGGCCTTTAAGCCTCCACAACCTGTAGAAAGGGTGGTCCCCACTCCAAATGATAACCAGTATGTGTCTGTGTGTGTGTGTGTGTGTGTGTGTTTTGTGCACAAAGTCTGACCTTTGATATTAGTGTATTTTCTTGCCCCAGCTGATGGTGATGTTGCACATGTCGACCTACAAATTGATTTGCAAGTACGTGCGCACAATTGTGTTTGCCCCAATGCAAGCGCGCCTGCATGTGTGTCCTCTCCCTCCACATCTGTTTGCGCGTGTGAAGTTATATGTTCCGACTGCGCTGGCCCTGCTTCTCCTGACTGATGATAAATGACAGCGCCAGGAGCAGATAACCCACCAGGAGTTTGTTGCTCAGGGAGAACAGCGGTGGAGAACATTCTGAAACTCCCCACTGACTTGACACACACTGCAGCCTCTGTCCTGTTTGTTTTTTCTCTCTCCCTCTCTCTCCTCCTCGCCTTCTAACATCCCGGCAATTGCTACCTCGCCCCCCCCACCCTCCTGCTCGCTTTTCTCACCCCCCCTCTTTGCTCAGGCCAGTGATAGGAAGGGCCCGGAGAAACCTCGTCGCTGTGGGCAGTACACCATTCTTGGCGCCAGCCAGTCGCCTAAACCCCCACCTTTTGAAAGGGATTTTGAGGGGTGTGATTTTACTGCTGTGCTCTTCTGCCAGTGTCTCAAATAGAGGGGGTCGAAAAACACAAAATATGGCTTGACTTGTTATAGGGGTTGAACATGTTTATTATATATGCCAGACCTGGGGTGATTGAGGCCCATTAAGCTTTTTAATCTGCCCCGCCGGACGTTCCCAAATGGGTTACGGAAAATGGGTTGTACTAGTATAGCGCTTTTCTCTAAACCCCGTTTCCATATGAGTTGGGAAATTGTGTTAGATGTAAATATAAACGGAATACAATGATTTGCAAATCCTTTTCAACCCATATTCAAGTGAATGCACTATAAAGACAAAATATTTGATATTCAAACATATAAACTTAATTTTTTTTTTTTGCAAATAATAATTAACTTAGAATTTCATGGCTGCAACACGTGCCAAAGTAGTTGGGAAAGGGCATGTTCACCACTGTGTTACATCACCTTTTCTTTTAACAACACTCAATAAACATTTGGGAACTGAGGAAACTAATTATTGAAGCTTTGAAAGTGGAATTCTTTCCCATTCTTGTTTTCTGCAGGGCTTCAGTCTTTACACAGTCCGGGGTCTCCGCTGTCGTATTTTACGCTTCATAATTTTGCCACGCATTTTCGATGGGAGAAAGGTCTGGACTGCAGGCGGGCCAGGAAAGTACCCACACACTTTTTTCACTAAGCCACGCTGTTGTAACACGTGCTGAATGTGGCTTTGCATTGTCTTGCATGAAAAAGAAGGAGCTTAGATGGCAGCATATGTTGTTCCAAAACCTGTATGTACCTTTCAACATTAATGGTGCCTTCACAGATGTGTAAGTTACCCATGCCTTGGGAACTAATGCACCTCCATACCATCACAGATGCTGGCTTTTGAACTTTGCGTCGATAACAGTCTGGATGGTTCGCTTCCTCTTTGGTCAGGATTTCAAATATTTCCAAAAACAATTTGAAATTTGGACTCGTCAGACCACAGAACACTTTTCCACTTTGCATCAGTCCATCTTGGATGATCTCGGGCCCAGAGAAGCCAGCGGCGTTTCTGGATGTTGCTGATAAATGGCTTTCGCTTTGCATAGTAGAGCTTTAACTTGCACTTACAGATGTAGCGACAAACTGTATTTAGTGACAGTGGTTTTTCTGAACTGTTCCTGAGCCCATGTGGTGATATCCTTTAGAGATTGATGTCACTTTTTGATACAGTGCCGTCTGAGAGATCGAAGGTCACGGTCATTCGATGTTGGTTTCCGGACATGCTACTTATGTGGAGGGATTTCTCCAGATTTTCTGAACCTTTTGATGATATTATGGACCGTAGATGTTGAAATCCCTAAATTTCTTGCAATTGCACTTTGAGAAAAGTTTTTCTTAAACTGTTTTTTTTTTTTCAAAATTTTACCTGTCCCGGAATATCCCCAAAAAAAGCTTTAAAGTGCCTTATTTTCGCTCTCTGGAAGCCAATGTAATTTTTCTGTGACGTTATACAGTGCTGTCAATGTAAAGAAACAATGGCGAATAGCACAGCAAGATATAGCGACATTAGCTCGGATTTAGACTCGGATTTCAGCGGCTTAAGCGATTCAACATATTACGCATGTATTGAAACGGATGGTTGGAGTATGAAAGTACTGAAGAAGAACCTGAAGCTATTGAGCGAATAGCTATTGACGCTATTCATAGCCCTAGCATGGCCGAATAGCTGCGTTAGCATCGCCGGTAAAATGTGCAGACCAAACGATCAGGACTTTCGCATCTTGTGACGCTGGAGCAACTTAAATCTGTCGATTAGTGAGTGTTTTTTTCGCATTAAATGTGGGGGTAAGGAAACATAATATAGTTTCAAATGTACATACAGCTATAGCCGAAATAGCATGTTAGCATCGATTAGCTGGCAGTCACGCCGCGACCAAATATGTCTGATTAGCACATAGATCAACAACATCAACAAAACTCACCTTTGTGATTTTGTTGACTTCATCGTTGCAAATGCATCTGCAGGTTATCCATACATCTTAGTGCCATGTCTGCCTTAGCATCGCCGGTCAAATGTGCAGACACTCCGGCACATTCGATGGGGTCTGGCGGCAGATTTCTTGCCACTTTCGCATCTTCGAGCCAGTGGTGCAACTTGAATCCCTCCCTGTTAGGGTTGTTACACCCTCCGACAACACACCGACGAGGCACGATATCTCCAAGGTTCTAAAAAATTGGCAAAAAAACGGAAACTAACAGAGCTGAGACCCGGTGTTTTTTAATGTGTTTGAGAAAATGAAAATGGCGGCTTTCTTACCTAGGCAACGTCACATACTGACGTTATCGCTTTAAGAGGGCTAAACATAAAGGCGTTTAATTCGCCAAAATTCACCCATTTAGGGTTCGGAAATCGGTTAAAAAAAATATATAATCTTTTTCCTGCAACATCAAGGTATATATTGACGCTTACATAGGTCTGGTGATAATGTTCCCCTTTAAACACTATCATTCAAAAACAGGAACACAAAGGGCGCGCACAATGGCGGAGAACAAACTAGACTATACTCAAAACAAAAACAGCACAATGGCATGACTATATACAAACGCACAAAAGATACTGACTGTGGCACAAAATAACCCAAAAACTTACGTGGTATTGACAGAACAACAAGCAGTGTGACAAGGCATGAAGGTAGATGAGGGTCAGGTAGAGTAGGTAAAGTTGCCAGGACGAGGACAGAAACAGAATGGCTTAAATAATGACAATGACGATTACTGAAAGGTGTGAGGGCTGAGGACAGGGGCGTGATTTGGAGACCAGGTGGAAATTAATGCGTTACTATGGAAACAAAACAAGAGTCCAAAAAAAAAAAAAAAAAAAACATAACATGACCGAAACAAAACATGATTTCCTTGGCGTGACAATCACATGTTATGCAGACCACAGGGAACTGGTTTTTAATGTAGAAAAAAAAAATCCTGATAGGACTCCTGTAATGCGCCTTATTATCCGCCCTATGGTCCGAAAAATACAGTACAGCAAGGGAATCGGTAGCACGTGGGGGGACGACGACGGCTACAGATATAGACCACAAGCCCCATACCTTGTTATATCAAATGTTTAAATAGAGCTTTTGGAAATGAAGAGGGCTGTGGTGGCCTGCAGGCCGGGTCATAAAAGGGTTGAGATGGGGAGATGATAGAGTGTGGGGGGGGGGACGCGAGGAGAGGGGGTGTGGTGCTTTTACAGTCGAGTAGCAGCAGGCTCTGTTTAATATGAAGTAAAGAACAGATCCAACTGCATCATTAACTCTCAATTACAGCCATGAGGTGAGCAGGCTGAGCTGAGCTGGCACAGCATAATGTGTGTGTGTGCACGTGTGTGTGTGTGTGTGCGTGTGTGTGTGTTGTTTATGATTGCAAAATACCACCCCGCTTGGTGTTAAATTGAGGCCAAATACATGCAATTATGTAGCGGCATATTAGGTTCTGTTTTACGGCATTTGTAGGTAATAAATATTTGCCATATTCCCAGCTTTGCATGAGGGAGAGAGGTTTTGTCACTCATACCTCGTTAAAATAGTTGGCCAAAATGTCTGACAATTATCTGTGTTGACAATGTTTTGAAGTTGTTTTTTTAATATATTAAAAAAAAAAACAGAGAAGACATGTTTACATTATAACGGGCAAAAATTAGTAAAAGTTGTTTGAATTCAATTAAAAAAAAAAGAGACGGTTATTGTTCAAAACCAGTTCCCGTTGTATCCATTTGTTAAAATTGCTTGGCGTTTTTTTTTTCCAAACGATTCCTGCAGGTGGGGATGATGTCATCATTGGTCCGAGGAACACTTAAAACATTAATGACGATTCCATGCAAAAAGTCGGTTCATGTTATTGAGCCTTAAAACACTTTGCAACTTTTTGAAAAAGCTGTCGCGAAATCACCCGTTTTAGGCCGCGACAATCATAAAAATAAAAGTCGGCAAAATCTTGTGGGGACAGACTTTTTTGAAAGCCACAACTACGGACGGAAGTTAGCGGTTGTATAACGGTAGAAAATAGAAAATGCTATACTTCTCTGTCCAGGCTGTTCAGTACAAAATAGATAAGTCCACAGTAACCAAAGACTAAGGACACATTATGTTGATTTTATGTCATTATTATCAGCCTTTATAGCCACACTGTACAATAAGAATGGTGGTATATATATATATATATATATATATATATATATATATATATATATATATATATATATATATATACCACCATTATATATATATATATATATATATATATATGTATATATATATATATATATATATATATATATATATATATATACATATATATATAAATATGTGTGTGTATATATATATGTATATATATATATATATATATATATATATATATATATATATATATATATATATATATATATATAAATATATGTGTGTATATATATATATAAATATATGTGTGTGTATATATATATATAAATATATGTGTGTGTGTATATATATGTATATATATATATATATATATATATATATATATATATATATATATATATATATATATATATATATGTATATATATAAATATATGTATATATGTGTGGGAAAAATCACGAGACTACTTCATCTCTACAGAACTGTTTCATGAGGGGTTCCCTCAATCATCAGGAGATTGAGGGAAACTCTCATGAAACAGTTCTGTAGAGATGAAGTAGTCTTATGATTTTTTTCCCACACATACATATTGCGCTCTACCACAGTATCAAGCACTATTCTCTGGATAATCCAATCAAGATATATATATATATATATATATATATATATATATATATATATATATATATATGTGTGGAAAAAAATCACAAGACTACTTCATCTCTACAGAACTGTTTCATGAGGGGTTCCCTCAATCTCCTAATGATTGAGGGAACCCCTCATGAAACAGTTCTGTAGAGATGAAGTAGTCTTGTGATTTTTTCCCACACATACATATATTTCTGTTTCATGAGGGGTTCCCTCAATCTCCTAATGATTGAGGGAACCCCTCATGAAACAGTTCTGTAGAGATGAAGTAGTCTTGTGATTTTTTTCCCACAAATACATATATTGCGCTCTATACCACGGCATCGAGCACTATTTTCTGGATAATCTAATTAAAACTTATATATATATATATATATATATATATATATATATATATATATATATATATATATATATATATATATAAATATATATGTATGTATATATATATATATATATGTATGTATATATATATATATATATGTATGTATATATATATATATATATGTATGTATATATATATATATATATATATATGTATATATATATATATATGTATATATATATATATATATATATATATATATATATATATATATATATATATATATATATATATATATATATATATACTGCAAAAACGGAAATCTAAGTAGGATGAAATATCTCAAAAATGGGTGAGATCTGGTTATTTTCTGTCTGATAAGATAATTCTTCTCACTAAGCAGATGTTATGTTAGAGTGTTTTACTCGTTTTAAGGGTTTTGGTCCTAAAGTACCTCAGTAAGATATTACACCTTGTTGCTGAGATGTTATGACCTATATTGAGTAAAAAATGCTTGAAACTAGAATATCAACTGATGCAAAGCTGTGTCATCAACACTCACAAGTATGAAACTACTTTTTTAAAGTAATAATTTCTTACTTCAAGCATGAAAAAAAAAAATCATGATGCCGAGCGCATATCAATATGTCAAGAAAATGGCACTAGCATTTACTTAATTTAAGAATATCTTTCAACATATTGAGCAAAAAGCTTTTTTTTTTCTACCAAGAAAAGTACACTTCTTATTAGTGAGAATATACTTATTTTAAGGTATGTTTGGGTTCATTGAGTTTAGCTAATTTTACTTGTTTTGGAAATTCTTGACAAGCCAAATTTTCTTGTTCTATTGGCAGATAATTTTGCTTATTTCTAATAAAATACCCCTATTTTATGTCACCACATGACCATAGTTTGGAGCAGGAGTGTCAAAGTCAAACACAAAGTGGGTCAAAATGTAAAACTGAACAAAGGTTCTCATAGTCATCACTGGGTGTGAGTTTTTCCTTGCCCTTATGTGGGCCTACCGAGGATGTGGTAGTGGTTTGTGCAGCCCTTTGAGACACTAGTGATTTAGGGCTATATAAGTAAACATTGATTGATTGATTGATAATTTGTGTAATTGTTTTTCTTGTTTTTGAACACTGACTTTTTACAGTGTATATATAGTCCGACTGTATATGTACATGTCTATTAACATGCATCTCGATATCATCTTTTATAGTAGGTGTCTAAAGTGCCCTAGTGCCCGTTTTTTATTGACCCATGTCAAAAAAAATAAACATCTCTCGGATTAAAACATTACCCGAAAAAAAAAAAAGGTAGCGGAAAACCAAAATGACTGACAAGCTGTGCTTCCTACTGTATACAATCTTTTATAACAATGGTATGATTAGAGTTGGGACGCGAAAACCGGTTCTTGTTCAAAACCGGTTCCCGTTGTGTCAATTTGCTGGATGATGTCATTATTATGATGTCTGATAGCAACATGGCGCTCAGGTGGTGGATTCTTTCCAAAGTTTGGCTGCATTTTACTTGTAGGAATTGCGGGGTTGCTGTTAAAAAAAAGTGGACATACGAGCAATATGTGGAAACATTTCAACACACGCGGGTCCTACTCGCTCCAGTTTGTGGTTAAAAGCTTGCACCCATTTTCCACAGTGGACACTCCTTATTTTTTTCGGTAAGTGAACGTTCAGTTGCAGTCAGAAAAATGTTTTCCTCCCTTCAGATTTTTACTCATTCATTATACAGATGGAACTCCAAAATTCTAAGTATCGTGTTGTGGAAGTTGCGTTCTCGCAGTCCCACTGTCAGACACGGAACAGGATCCAAGCGTGCAGGTTTTAACAGAGTTTTAATGATCATATGTGTTTAACCACAGTTTTCTCTCGCAAAACGTGATTTTTCAGTCACGTCCGTATCCCCTCTACCCTCCTGCTCCCGGCCGCTTATTGGCAAAGACAACAGATGATTAGATTAACAAGTACCACCTGTGAAGTGTAATCACCTGCCAGCTGTGTCTCGCCGTCAGCTCTGCCACGCCCCGGTCTGGTGGTAATCTGTCCTCAGCACCGTGGACAGAGGCGGTGACCTTTGCTCTACACATGTAAAAGTCCATTCATGTCCGCTATTCAACTTCTAATGTCAAACTAAAACTAATTTTGATGATGATAGTTTTTGCCACGCCGCAATTTCTGAAATACTCAAAAGTTTTTTTGATGAGCTGTAAGCTATATTCATCAAAGTTATAATAAATAAAGGTTTGACATATCTTGCTTTGCGTGAGTTAATATGACATTTTACAAAATGTTCCATTTTTCTCTTATTTCCATATGTCTTATGCTGCTAAACTCTACGGAAGAATAATTATTTCATACACACGTTTTCAAAAAAGAATTAAATTTTTTTTCTTCATGCTAAATATATCCAAGGAGTGTCCAAAGTGCAGCCCGTAGCTAATTTAACGGACCGCAGCACAATCATTAGCATTCTTAATTTAGCATACTAATGTGTTAATATTACAGATATACACCTCAGCGTCAAATATTTTGTTACTTGACAAATGATACCCGTTAGCATGCTACCGTTAGTGTGCTAGCTTTTTTCAGCTAGTTTTGTAGGTATACATTCTCGTCATATTTGGTACTTGAGGCATGCTAATGTTAATATGCTAGCTTTTTTTCTGCTGGTTTTGTAGGTATACATTTTAGTCATATTTGGTACTTGAGGCATACAAACGTTAATATGCTAGCTTTTTTCAGCTAATGTTTTAGGTATCCATTTTAGTCATATTTGGTAATTGAGGCATGCTAA